>NC_042976.1:44861424-44988924 GCF_901001165.1 Salmo trutta
CACTCCACGAGGAGCCTGCCTGTTACGCGAATGCAGTAAGAAGCCAAGGTAAGTTGCTAGCTAGCATTAAACTTATCTTATAAAAAACAATCAATCAATCATAATCACTAGTTAACTACACATGGTTGATCATATTACTAGTTTATCTAGCCTGTCCTGCGTTGCATATAATCGCTTAGGTACACGTTGCTCCAACCATAAACATCAATGCCTTAAAATCAATACACAAGTATATATTTTTTAACCTGCATATTTAGTTAATATTAATATTTATTTTAACTAGGGAAAATGTGTCACCTCTGCAACAGATTCAGGGTATATGCAGCAGTTTGGGCCGCCTGGCTAGTTGCGAACTGTGTGAATACTATTTCTTCCTAACAAAGACAGCCAACTTCGCCAAACGGGGGATGATTTAACAAAAGCGCATCGGCGAAAAAAGCACAATCGTTGCACGACTGTACCTAACCATCAACATCAATGCCTTTCTTAAAATCAATAGAAATCAAGGTTAGCAGGCAATATTAACCAGGTGAAATTCTGTCATTTTGCGTTCATTGCACGCAGAGTCAGGGTATATGCAACAGTTTGGGCCGCCTGGCTTGTTGCGAACTAATTTGCCAGAATTTTGCGTAATTATGACATAACATTGAAGGTTGTGCAATGTAACAGCAATATTTAGACTTAGGGATGCCACCCGTTAGATAAAATACGGAACGGTTCCGTATTTCACTGACAGGAAAAACGTTTTGTTTTTGAAATGATAGTTTCCGGATTCAACCATATTAATGACCTAAGGCTCGTATTTCTGTGTGTTATTATGTTATAATTAAGTCTATGATTTGATAGAGCAGTCTGACTGAGCGATGGTAGGCAGCAGCAGGCTCGTAAGCGTTCATTCAAACAGCACTTTCGAGCGTTTGCCAGCAGCCCTTCGCAATGCATTGCGCTGTTTATGACTTCAAGCCTGTCAACGCCCAAGATTAGGCTGGTGTAACCGATGTGAAATGGCTAGCTAGTTAGCCGGGTGCGCGCTAATAGCGTTTGAAACGTCACTCGCTCTGAGACTTGGAGTAATTTTTCCCCTTCCTCTACATGGGTAACGCTGCTTCGAGGGTGGCTGTTGTCGATGTGTTCCTGGTTCGAGCCCAGGTAGGAGCGAGGAGAGGGACGGAAGCTATACTGTCAATACTAAAGTGCCTATAAGAACATCCAATAGTCAGAGGTATATGAAATACAAATCGTATCGAGAGAAAGAGTCCTATAATTCCTATAATAACTACAACCTAAAACTTCTTACCTGGGAATATTGAAGACTCATGTTAAAAGGAACCACCAGCTTTCATATGTTCTCATGTTCTGAGCAAGGAACTTAAACATTAGCTTTTTTACATGGCACATATTGCACTTTTACTTTATTCTCCAACACTTTGTTTTTGCATTATTTAAACCAAATTGAACATGTTTCATTATTTATTTGAGGCTAAATCGATTTTATTGATGTATTATATTAAGTTAAAATAAATGTTTGTTCAGTATTGTTGTAATTGTCATTATTACAATAAATAAATAAAAAAATTGTCAAATTAATCGGTATTGCTTGCTGTTTGGGGTTTTAGGCTGGGTTTCTGTACAGCACTTTTGAGATTTCAGCTGATGTACGAAGGGCTATATAAATAAATTTGATTTGATTTGATTATTGGCTTTTTTTTGGTCCTCCAATAATTGGTATTGGTATCGGCGTTGAAAAATCATAATCGGTCGACCTCTAATTTCAATACTTATATAGGCTACTGTATCAATCAATCATTTATTCGTATATGTCATGACACAGCATATGAGTCATTCATGATTTGAAATGCAATCAAGCATTTTAGTTTTAAAATAACAAAGTGACCATTGAATAATTAGCATAAACAATTCCATTTCAGGGATTGCATTCACAAATTAATGCGACTGTTTTTAGTCTTTGCTGTAATAATGACTTTACCTTAAAACAAAAAAAAATGTATAACAGACACACTGGTATTGTATTTAGTGTTGTTTACATTGTTCCAAACGGTCAGAAAAATTATATTGTAATCTAACATTACCTGTTTGGCCCACATAATATATATGCAGCGCTTGCTCCTTACCTTCTTTTTCTTGATCTCAAGTATTTTCCACAACTAGTCAAATGTATTCCACACATCTGACTTCCCCTTTACCTCCTGAGCAACCAGTAAACATTCTCCTGTTTCGAGTTTATTTCTCACGTCCTCTGCGTCCATTTTGATATGACATCTTTTGCGATGTTCAGAGTCTGGTATAACCAATTTATTGATGTGATTATGATATGCTATAGGTCAGTTCCTATTTGTCACGTGCATGCAATGCAATCATGTGCCACTTAAAGAGAGCAAGGCATGTTTTTCCAAAACAAATTAGGGATTTCGGTAACATCACTTTTCAGTCAGAAATGGCTGTAATTACAGTGTATTTGGAAAGTATTCAGACCCCTTCCCATTTTGTTACGTTACAGCCTTATTCTATAATTGATAAAATAGAAAATGTTCCTAATCAATCTACAGAAAATACCCCATAATGACAAATCGAAAACTGTTTAGAAATGTTTGCAAATTTATAAAAAACAGAAATACCTTATTTACATAAGTATTCAGACCCTTTGCTATGAGACTCAAAATTGAGCTCAGATGCATCCTGTTTCCATTTATCATCCTTGAGATGTTTCTACAACTTCATTGGAGTCCAACTGTGGTAAATTCAATTGATTGGACATGTTTTGGAGAGGCACACACCTGTCTATATAAGGTCCCACTGTTGACAGTGCATGTCAGAGCAAAAACCAAGCCATGAGGTCGAAGGAATTGTCTGTAGAGCGCCGAGACAGGATTGTGTTGGCACAGATCTGGGGAAGGCTACCAAGACAATTTGGAAGAATTGAAGGTCCCCAAGAACACAGTGGCCTCCATCATTCTTAAATGGAAGAAGTTTGGAAACACCAAGACTCTTCCTAGAGCTGTCCGCCCGGCCAAACTGAGCAATCGGGGGAGAAGGGCATTGGTCAGAGAGGTCACCAAGAACCCTGTGGTCACTCTGACAGAGCTTTAGAGTTCCTCTGTGGAGATGGGAGAACCTTCCAGAAGGACAACCATCTCTGCAGCACACCATCAATCAGGCGTTTATGGTAGAGTCGCCAGACGGAAGCCATTCCTCAGTAAAATGGCACATGAAAGCCCACTTGGAGTTTGCCAAAAAGACCCAAAAGGACTCTCAAACCATGAGAAACAAGATTCTCTGGTCTGATGAGAATGCCAAGCGTCACGTCTGGAGGAAACCTGGCTCATCCCTACGGTGAAGCATGGTGGTGGCAGCATGCTGTGGGGGTGTTTTTCAGCGGCAGGGACTGCGAGACTAGTCAGGATTGAGGGAAAGATGAACAGAGGAAAGTATAAAGAGATCCTTGATGAAAATCTGATCCTTGATGAAAATCCTGAGTGTTCAGAACCTCCAACTGGGGGCGAAGGTTCACCTTCCAACAGGTCAACGACCCTAAGCACACAGCTAAGACAACGCAGGAGTGGCTTCGGTACAAGTGTTTGAATGTCCTTGAGTGGCCCAGCCAGAGCCCGGACTTGAACCCGATCGAACATCTCTGGAGAGACCTGAAAATAGCTGTGCAGCAACGCTCACCATCCAACCTGACAGAGCTTGAGAGGATCTGCAGAGGAGAATTGGAGAAACTCCTAAGACTCGAGGCTGTAATCGCTGCCAAAGGTGCTTCAACAAAGTACTGAGTAAAGGGTCTGAATACTTATGTAAATGTAATATTTCAGTCTTTTATATTTAATACATTTGCAAAACATTTTGCACCTGTTTTTGCTTTGTAATTATGGGATGTTGTGTGTAGATTGAGGTGAAAAAAACTATTTAAACTATTTCAGAAGAAGGCTGTGACGTAGCAAAATCTTGAAAAAGTCAAGGGCTTTGAATTCTTTCCGAATGCATTGTATGTTGCAGCTTCAGAAACACATTCTGTTTTGGTCGCTGCGAAGGGAAGAGAGAGAAACAGCGTGTGCTAGTCACACAGTCACTCGCTGTCTTTTTTTTTTAAACATAGCGCAGCAAGTCTGAGTCAGGCCCGGCACTGTCACATCAATTGCAGTCGGATTCAGTCTAGTCATTTGTGTGTCTTAATTATCAAACAGATCGCTTAAAGCATCAGACAAGCTCAGTGCATATAGTTGATTTTATTAAAACACATAGGATGTATCTATATATGGAAAAATACACATTTAGAAATGTAGACCAATCGATTGGTTGAAAGAACAGACAACTCTTGGTCCATGTAGGACATCCCTACATTGAATATCCATTTTGAGCATGGTGAAGTTATTATTTACAATTTGGATGGTGTATCAATGCACCTAGTAACTACAAAGATACAGGTGTCCTTCTTAACTCAGTTGCCGGAGAGTAAGTCAACCGCTCAGGGTAAGCATTGTAAGTAAGCATTTCACCTGTTGTAGTCGGCGCATGTGACAAATAAAATTTGATTTCCCCATGAGGCCAGTGGTGACTTTAAAACAGAGTTTTATGGCTGTGATTGGAGAAAACTGAGGATGTATCAACAACATTGTAGTTACTCCACAATACTAACCTAATTGACAGAATGTAAAGAAGGAAGCCTGTACAGAATAAAATATTCCAAAACATGTATCCTGTTTGCAACAAGGCACTTAAGTAATACTGCAAAAAATATGCTTAACTTGTCCTGAATGCAAAGTGTTATTTTTGCGGAAAATCCAATACAACACATTACTGAGTACCACTCTCCGTATGTTCAAGCATAGTGGTGGCTGCATTATGTTATGGGTATGCTTGTAATTGTTAAGGACTGTGGAGTTTCAGGCTAAAAAATAAACGGAATGGAGCTAAGCACAAGTAAAATCCTAGAGGAAAACCCGTTTCATTCTGCTTTCCACCAGACACTGTGTAACAGCTGTCGTACGTAGTAGACCAAGGCGCAGCGGGTTGAGTGCTCATTTTAACTTTTATTGAACACTTAAATAACAAAACAAGAAAACGAACGTACGCACAGTATTGCAGGCTAAACACAGCAGTGCAAAAACAACTTCCCACAAAAGACAGAAAAAAGGGCTACCTAAGTATGACTCCCAATCAGCAACAACGATGTACAGCTGTTCCTGATTGAGAGCCATACCAGGCCAACAAAGAAATATACAACATAGAAATACAAAACATAGAACAATACCCAAAAACCCCGGAACACATAAAACATATCATGACAAAAAATGTCAAAATATTCCATTACCGTACTTCGAAGCATGTCAAACGCTGTTTAAAATCAATTTTTTCTCGTAAAATAGCAATAATATTCCAACCGGGAGACGTTGTATCCGTTCAAACACTGAAAGAAGAAAAATGGAGTCGTCACATGCACGCGCGCACCAGTGTCATTGTTCTCAGAACGACCACTTTCCAAAACCCCTACTGTTTTTCGCCCAGGGACTGCAGAGTTATCATTCCACGTTCTGGCGCCTTCTGAGAGCCTATGGGAGCCTTAGAAAATGTCACGTTACAGCAGAGATCCTATATTTTCGATAAAGAGGCTACAGAAGGCCAAGAAATGGTCAGACAGGGCACTTCCCATATAGAATCTTCTCAGGTTTTGGCCTGCCATATGAGTTCTGTTATACTCACAGACACCATTCAAACAGTTTTAGAACCTTTAGGGTATTTTCTATCCAAATCAAATAATTTAATGCATATTCTAGTTTCTGGGCAGGAGTAATAACCAGATTAAATCGGGTACGTTTTTTATCCGGCCGTGAAAATACTGCCCCCTATCCTAAACAGGTTAAGCCTCAGCCCCACCAGTCTCTTTAAGGATTCACAGTGTAGTAAACAACCAAAGATTTCAAGACTAAAGGTGGTGAAAGTAGTAGTGAAATTAAACTTTATTTAGTCCTTGGCCTATATCCTAATCTGGTTTTGGTGCAGGTCATGTTGTTCTTCACATTAGGTAAACACATACTATATAAAAATCTGTTTATTTGTCACATGCACAGGATACAGAAGGTGTAAACAGTGCAGTGAAATGGTTACTTGCATAGTGGAGTCTTTTTGTTTAGACATGTAGCTAGCTATCTAAACAATTCATCATAATCCCAACTCTAATGCCGTGTTTAAAACAACGGGGAACAACAACAAAAAACTGACTGGGAAAAATCCTCCTACACAGATCATAGATGTAATGTTAGCTAGCCGAGCCAGCCAGCTGGTTAATTGTTTAACTAGCTAGCTACATGTCTAAACAAAAGGCTCCATGGATTGATGAGGAATTGAAAAACTGTATGGTCGAAAGAGATGAGGCAAAAGGAGTGGCTAATAAGTCTGGCTGCACATCTGATTGGCTTACTTACTGCAAATTGAGAAATGATGTGACTAAACTCAACAAAAAGAAGAACCTTTATTATGAAGCCAAGATCAATGATATAAAGAATGATGGGAAAAACTTTGGAGTACTTTAAATTAAATTATGGGCAGAAAGACAAATTCAACTCCATCTTTCATCGAATCAGATGGCTTATTCATCACAAAACCATTTGATGTTGGCAATTATTTTAATGATTATTTAATTGGCAAAGTGGGCAAACCTAGGCAGGAAATGCCAACAATGAACAGAGAGCAATTGTATTCATGCATAAAAACGAATAATGAAAGAAAAGCATTGCAAGTTTGAATTTTGTAAAGTTAGTGTGGGAGAGGTGGAAAAATTATTGTTATTTATCAATCAATAATGACAATTTAGATGGTATTGACAATTTAGATGGAAAGCTACTGAGGATGGTAGCTGACTCTATAGGCACTCCAATCTGTCATATGTTTAATCTGAGCCTAGAGGAAAGTCTATGTCCTCAGGCCTGGAGGGAAGTCAAA
Source organism: Salmo trutta (assembly GCF_901001165.1). Lineage (NCBI taxonomy): Eukaryota > Metazoa > Chordata > Actinopteri > Salmoniformes > Salmonidae > Salmo > Salmo trutta. Next base: position 44,868,385 of record NC_042976.1, read on the forward strand.
GTAATTCTGCTACCCAAGAGTGGTAAAGCGGCCTTTACTGGTTCTAACAACAGACCTATAAGCTTGCTGCCAGCTCTTAGCAAACTGTTGAAAAAATTGTGTTTGACCAAATACAATGCTATTTCTCTGTAAACAAATTAACAACAGACTTTCAGCATGCTTATAGAGAAGGGCACTCAACATGTACTGCACTGACACAAATGACTGATGATTAGTTGAAAGAAATCGATAATAAGAAGATTGTGGGAGCTGTACTGTTAAAATCAAATCAAATGTATTTGTCACATACACATGGTTAGCAGGTGTTAATACAAGTGTAGCGAAATGCTTGTGCTTCTAGTTCCGACCATGCAGTAATATCAAACAAGTAATATAACCTAACAATTCCACAACAACTACTTTATACACACAAGTGTAAAGGAATGAATACGAATATGTACATAAAAATATATAAATGAGTGATGGCCGAACAGCATAGGCAAGATGCAGTAGATGGTATAGAGTACAGTATATACATATGAGATGAGTAATGTAGGTTATGAAAACATTATATAAAGTGGCATTTTTTAAAGTGGCTAGTGATACATTACATCAAGATGGCAAGATGCAGTAGATGGTATAGAGTACAGTATATACATATGAGATGTATTTGTATGAACATATTCGTATTCATTCCTTTACACTTGTGTACAAGGTAGTTGTTGTGGAATTGGTAGATATTACTTGTTAGATATTACTGCATGGTCGGAACTAGAAGCACAAGCATTTCGCTACACTTGCATTAACACCTGCTAACCATGTGTATGTGACAAATAAATTTGATTTGATTTTGATTTGATGGCCTTGAGATAGAAGCTGTTTTTCGGTCTCTCGGTCCCCGCTTTGATGCACCTGTACTGACCTCGCCTTCTGGATGATAGCGGGGTGAACAGGCAGTGGCTCGGGTGGTTGTTGTCCTTGATGATCTTTTTGGCTTTCCTGTGACATCGGGTGGTGTAGGTGTCCTGGAGGGCAGGTAGTTTGCACCCGGTGATGCGTTGTGCAGACCTCACTACCCTCTGGAGAGCTTTCCGGTTATGGGCGGAGCAGCTGCCATACCAGGCGGTGATACAGCCCGACAGGATGCTCTCGATTGTGCATCTGTAAAAGTTTGAGTGTTTTTGGTGACAAGCCGAATTTCTTCACCCTCGTGAGGTTGAAGAGGCGCTGCTGTGCCTTCTTCACCACGCTGTCTGTGTGGGTGGACCATTTCAGTTTGTCCGTGATGTGTACGCCGAGGAACTTAAAACTCTCCACCCTCTCCACTACTGTCCCGTCAATGTAGATAGGGGGCTGCTCCCTCTGCTGTTTCCTGAAGTCCACGATCATCTCCTTTGTTTTGTTGACATTGAGTGCGAGGTTATTTTCCTGACACCACACTCCGAGGGCCCTCACCTCCTCCCTGTAGGCCGTCTCGTCGTTGTTAGTAATCAAGCCTACCGCTGTTAACTGTTAAACAGCCATCACTAACATTGAGTGGCTGCTACCAACATACTGACTCAACTCCAGCCACTTTATAATGGAAGAATTGATGTAAACAATTTATCATTAGCCACTTTATATTAAATAATGTTTACTTACCCTACATTACTCATCTCATATGTATACACTGTACGCTATACCATCTACTGGATCTTGCCATCTTGATGTAATTAAATGTATCACTAGCCACTTTAAACAATGCCACTTTATATAATGTTTTCATACCATACATTACTCATCTCATAATTGTAATCAGAGGGCTGATATAAATACTATGCATGCCAGTCTCTCTTGGCTAAGAGTTGAGGAGAGACTGACTGCATCACTTCTTCTTTTTATAACAAACATTAATGTGTTGAAAATCCCAAATTGTTTGCACAGTCAACTTACACACAACTCTGACACACACACTTATCCCACCAGACATGCCACCAGGGGTCTTTTCACAGTCCCCAAATCCAGAACAAATTCAAGATAGCGTACAGAATTATATAGAGCCCTTATTGCATGGAACCTCCTTCCATCTCATATTGCTCAAATAAACAAAATAAAATAAAATTGTATTAGTCACATGCGCCAAATACAACAGGTGTAGACTTTACAGTGAAATGCTTTCTTATGAGCCCCTAACCAACAATGCATTTAAAAAAACAGCAACAACAAAAATACAGATAAGAATAAGAAATAAAAGTAACAAGTAATTAAAGAGCAGCAGTAAAATAACAATAGCGAGATTTATTCAAGTGACTGCATAGATGATAACAACAGAGAGTAGCAGCGGTGTAAAGGGGGGGGTGCAATGCAAATCGTTTTGGTAGTCATTTGATTAGGTGTTCAAGAGTCTTTTATTACAACAATACTGAATGAACAATGATCACTTTTTTTTACTTAATATAATACATAAATACAATTTATTTAGTCTCAAATAAATAATGACACATGCTCAATTTGGTTTAAATAATTCAAAAACAGTGTTGGAGAAGAAAGTAAAAGTGCAATATGTGCCATGTAAAAAAACTCATGTTTAAGTTCCTTGCTCAGAACATATGAAAGCTGGTGGTTCAATATTCCCAGTTCTTCAATATTCCCAGTTAAGATGTTTTAGGTTGTAGTTATTATAGGGATTATGACGTGTCGACTATTTCTCTCTATACCATTTGTATTTCATATACCTTTGACTATTGGATGTTCTAATAGGCACTTTAGTATTGCCAGCCTAATCTCAGGAGTTGATAGGCTTGAAGTCATAAACAGCACTGTGATTCAAGCATTGATAAGAGCTGCTGGCAAACGCAGTAAAGTTTGAATGAATGCTTACGAGCCTGCTGCTGCCTACCACCGCTCAGTCAGACTGCTCTATCAAATATCAAATCATAGACTTAATTATAATATAATAAACACAGAAATACGGGCCTTTGGTCATTAATATGGTCAAATCCGGAAACTATCATTTAAAAAACAAAACTATTATTTCAGTGAAATATGGAATCATTCCTTATTTTATCGAACGGGTGGCATCCCTAAGTCTAAATATTGCTGTTACATTGCACAACCTTCAATGTTATGTCATAATTATGTAAAATTCTGGCAAATTAGTTTGCAATGAGCCAGGCGGCCCAAACTGTTGCATATACCCTGACTCAGCTTGCACTGAACGCAAGAGAAGTGACACAATTTCCCTAGTTAATATGGCCTGCTAACATGAATGTCTTTTAACTAAATATGCAGGTTTAAAAATATATACTTCTGTGTATTGATTTTAAGAAAGGCTTTGATGTTGATGGTTAGGTACACTTGTGCAAAGATTGTGCTTTTTTTGGCAATGCGCTTTTGTTGAAGTGGGCTGTGATTCAATGATAAATTAACAGCCACCGCATTAATTGTATGCAACGCAGGACATGCTAGTTAACCTAGTAATATCATCAACCATGTGTAGTTAACTAGTGATTATGTGAAGATTGATTTTATAAGATAAGTTTAATGCTAGCTAGAAACTTACCTTGGCTCCTTGCTGCACTCGCGTAACAGGTGGTCAGCCTGCCACGCAGTTTCCTCATGGATTGCAATGTAATCGGCCATAATCGGCATCTAAAAATGCAGATTACGATTGTTTTTAAAACTTGAAATCATCCCTAATTAATCGGCCATGCCAATTAAATTGGTCGACCTCTAGTTTAGAAGCCTCTTGGACCTAGACTTGGCGCTCCGGTACCGCTTGCCGTGTGGTAGCAGAGAGCAGAAAACCTGGTTTAAAAAAAACAGATAAAGCAACACCTCGCAGCACAACGCCCTATTTTACCCAGATAGTTTGTGTGTATGCATTGATATGTAGGCTACGTGTGCCTTTTAAAAAAATGTATGTAGTTCTGTCCTAGAGCTGTTCTTGTCTATTGATGTTCTGTATTATGTTTCATGTTTTGTGTGGACCCCAGGAAGAGTAGCTGCTACTTTTGCAACAGCTAATGTGGATCATAATAAAATACCAAATACCAGCTAACACCAGCTAGCTAGCTATAACATTATGCTTTAACTTGCAATTAAAATGACTTTCTGACTAAATTCATTCACTCGCCCTCTCCGGACCCTAGTGCTTTCCATCCCCCGTCCACTCTACATACGTCCCCAGAGGACAATGGTGTCATTACTCTATTAGCAGCCTTATGGTGACCTGGCTATGCTGTTCAACCATAAAATGACACTGATTGGTCTTGTCCTCATTCAATTCCATTACAGTCAGGCTATATACAGTATTTTCAAGAAAGCCAGAGAGCGACGAGAACCCTGATTTCCTACTGTTGACAAACCTTTTCACATTCTTTTCAATAAACCTTTACACTTTCCCTGTGTTTTCATTCAATCTCTGGGAGAAAATGTGCATCTATTTGTTTTGTTTCCTTGACCATCACAAGGCAAACAGGTTTGGTGACCACAGAAAGCCCCACTGTCTTCTCTCACTACTCTTACCACACCCTTCTCTGAGGCAGGCCCTTTGTAGATCTACAACACCAGTAGCGAGAAGCTCATGGCAAGCACAACGTTACAGATGTTGCAGCCACATGGTTCAGCCACAACGAGGCAAAATGTTCACACATGAACGCGTCGTCAATGTTGACTTTCAACAAACATCCTGGCAGCTTTGTTTTGCCGTAGCGTTTCAGAGATTGGGGCGGAATGGGTCACCGATATGTTTAAGCCTGGACCCAAAAATGCTTTTGGCCCCCTCCACTCTCCCATCCTTGACTGTCATATCACAGCAGAGCTTGCTGATAATCGCATTGGACCCGCTTCATGCTCATCATTAGATATTGTAGTAATGTTGTCACCAGAATTTTTACTTCGATACTCTATACTATCACTATACTCGATACCAAAACGATACCACAACAAATAAAATAAGGCATAAGTCTCAGAATGGCACTTGATCCAGACAGATAAACTCAGCTGCTGCTCTTTCCAATCGTTAGGTATCTTTTGAGTTCAGTATCATTACATTAAATTTTTTTAACGTACGTTTTTCAGACTGCTATGTATGTATTAATGAACCAATTATACAATCAATTTGACTACCAATCTAACTACATAACAACGTAATGGTGATAATTTATTTTGAATGGAAAATCTCAATTGATAAACTGGGTAAATCAAGATGTAGCCTAGGCCTATTCACAATACAGGTGAATGCATATTCAATAGGAGTGTGTGCATGCATTGAGTTATTAAGTTTGTTTTGGCTATTTAAATATATAGGTGAAATTAAATGAAACAATAATGTATGTTGATGCTAATGTTATGCTAATGCTAATAATAACAATGGCATAATATAATCAGTATGCTGTGGGCTATTGTCTTTTAACAGTTTAGTTCAATTCATTCTGATCAACCTAGCAATTACGACACACCCCTCACTATTGTCATTGGTTGCACTAATTGCACTGTTTGTCTACATAATCTGATTCAAGCATTCATGACATTACCCTGAAGAAGGCACAGTGATGCCAAACGGTTGGTGTTTTTTGACTCAATAAATTACTGGGAAGTCATTATATATGGAGAGTGCGACTCTCTTCAAATCAAATTTGATGGCAGGAAGCTTGGCCCCAGTGATATACTGGGCCGTACACACTACCCTTTGTAGTGCCTTGTGGTTGGAGGCCGAGCAGTTGCCATACCAAGCAGTGATGCAACCAGTCAGGATGCTCTTGATGGTGCAGCTGTAGAACTTTTTGAGCATTACAGGACCCATGCCAAATCTTTTCAGTCTCCTGAGGGGGAATAGGCTTTGTCGTGCTCTCTTTACAACTGTCTTGGTGTGTTTGGACCATGATAGTTTGTTGGCGACGTGGACACCAAGGAACTTGAAGCTCTCAACCTGCTCCTTTTCCTGTAGTCCACAATCATCTCCTTTGTCTTGATCACGCTGAGGGAGAGGTTGTTATCCTGGCACCACACAGCCAGGTCTCTGACCTCCTCCCTATAGGCTGTCTCATTGTTGAAGGTGATCAGGCCTACCACTGTTGTGTCTTCGACAAACTTAATGATGGTGTTGGAGTCGTGCCTGGCCATGCAATCATGAGTGAACAGGAAGTACAGGAGGAGACTGAGCATGCACCCATGAGGGGCCCCCGTGTTGAGGATCAGCGTGGAGGATGTGTTGTCAGGAAGTCCAGGATCCGGTTGCAGAGGGGGTGTTTAGTCCCAGGGTCCTTAGCTTAGTGATGAGTTTGGAGTGCACTATGGTGTTGAACGCTGAGCTGTAGTCAATGAATAGCATTCACACATAGGTGTTCCTTTTGTCCAGGTGGGAAAGGGCAGTGTGAAGTGCAATAGATATTGCATCATCTGAGGATCTGTTGGGGCAGTATGCAAATTGGAGTGGGTCTAGGGTTACTGGGATAATGGTGTTGTGAGCCATGACCAGCCTTTCAAAGCACTTCATGGCTACAGACGTGTGCTACGGGTCGGTAGTCATTTAGGCAGGTTACCTTAGTGTTCTTGGGTACAGGGGCTATGGTGGTCTGCTTGAAACATGTTGGTATTACAGACTCAGTCAGGGACAGGTTAAAAATGTCAGTGAAGACACTTGCTAGTTGGTCAACGCATGCTAGGAGTACACGTCCTTGTAATCCGTCTGGCCCTGCGGCCTTGGGAATATTGACCTGTTTAAAAGTCTTACTCCAATCGTATATGGAGAGCGTGATCACACAGTCGTCCGGAATAGCTGATGCTCTCATGCATGCTTCAGTGTTGCTTGCCTCGAAGTGAGCATAGAAGTAATTTAGCTTGTCTGGTAGGCTCTTGTCACTTGGCAGCTCGCGGCTGTGCTTCCCTTTGTAGTCTGTAATAGTTTGCGAGCCCTGCCAAATCCAACGAGCGTCGGAGCCGGTGAAGTACAATTCAGTCTTAGTCCTGTATAAACGCTTTGCCTGTTTGATGGTTCGTTGGAGGGCATATTGGGATTTCTAATAAGCTTTCGGGTTAGAGTCCCGCTCCTTGAAAGCAGCAGCTCTACCCTTTAGCTCAGTGTGGATGTTGCCTGTAATCCATGGCTTCTGGTTGGGGTATGTACGTGCAGTCACTGTGGGGACAACATCATCAATGCACTTATTGATGAAGCCATTGACTGATGTGTTGTACTCCTCAATGCCATCTGAAGAATCGCGGAACATATTCCAGTCTGTGCTAGAAAAACAGTCCTGTAGTTTAGCATCTGCGTCATCTCACCACTTCTTTATTGACCGAGTCACTGGTGCTTCCTGCTTTAGTTTTTGCTTGTAAGCAGGAATCAGGAGGATAGAATTATGGTCAGATTAGCCAAATGGAGGGCGAGGGAGAGTTTTGTGCAGTAAAGGTGGTCTAGAGTTTTTTTTTCTTCCTCTGGTTAAACATTTAACATGCTGGTACAAATTAGGTAAAAAGGATTTAAGTTTCCCTGCATTAAAGTCCCCGGGCACTAGGAGCTCTGCCTCTGGATGAGCGTTTTCCTGTTTGCTTATACAGCTCATTGAGTGCGGTCTTAGTGCCAGCATCGGTTTGTGGTGGTAAATGGCCAGCAATGAAGAATATAGATGAAAACTCAATTGGTAAATAGTGTGGTCTGCAGCTTATCATGAGATACTCTACCTCAGGCGAGCAAAACCTTGAGACTTCCTTACTATTAGATTTCGTGCACCAGCTGTTGTTTGCAAATATACACAGAAGATCACCCCTCGTCTTACCGGAGACGGCTGTTCTATCTTGCTGGTTCTGCGTAAAACCCGGCAGCTGTATGTTATTAATGTCGTCGTTGAGCCACGACTCGGTGAAACATAAGATATTACAGTTTTTAATGTCCTGTTGGTATGATATTAGTCTATTTTGTTATCCAATGATTAGACGTTGGCTAAAAGTACTGATGGTAGAAGCAGATTACCGACTCGCCGTCGGATCCTTACAAGGCACCCCGACCTACGTCCCTGATATCTGTCTCTTTCTCATGCGAATCACAGGGATTTGGACCTTGTCAGGTGCCTGAAGTAAATCCTTTGCGTCCGATTCATGACATTACCCTGAAGAAGGCACAGTGATGCCGAAACGTTGGTGGTTTTATACCCAATAAATTACTGGGAGATTATATATATGGAGTGTGCGACTCTCTTTGTTTTTATAACTTACAGTTTATTCACAGTTAGTCAGCACCACTACACTAAATAATTTTCTCCGGGTGTGCTCCAGCTCATGCGTTTTATTGTACTGATCAACAACATTTGCATAGAAGTAGCACACATTTTTATTAAACAAGCTGTCTCTATAACCAGTAATGATGTCATTCACGAGGCAAGAGGGGGGGATGCCTGTCGGAGCACAGTCAGTTCGCTGAGGCAATAGATAATCTTTGGGAGAGACATGAGAGAGAGAGTGAATAAATAACGTTTTTAGTTGCAATCAGCTTTGAAATTAGCATATTTTCCTTATGGTTTGCATCACAAACAAAGTAGTAGGGCAGTTAATTGATGTTAGCTTCAGCTGTCAGCTGGCAAGGAAAGTTGGCCTACAAAGCTGGAGGCAGTGTAAAGTGTTCTAGCCTGTATGTACATTGTTTTGCGAACAGTAATTAACAGTTTCAACATTTCTACATGCTGTAGAGTGTGATAACTTCTGTGCTTCATGACTGGGTAGTTAACATGATGCAGCCCAGACTCCCAGTGCAGGCTAGCAATGAGTAAGTGGAGCAGGCACAGTGCGCGCTATAATAAAGGGGGACATCGGCTGGCTTGATCCGTGAGACACATTTGACAGAAGTACCGGAAGTAACAATAATTCTAGTACCGAACTGTTTTTCATGTTCTAGTATCAAAAAAGTACCGAAGTTTCGGTATACCGTGCAACACTAATTTGTAATTATTATGAGACCAGTTTCACCCAGGGGCAGAGAAAAACCCCAACATCGGGTATATTTAGGGGTACATTTTTTGACCTCGTCTGTTTTCTATTTTCTCATTTGAAGGTGTCTAGTTGGATTGGAACTCATAATGATTGGTGCTTTGATTTGTTGGTTTTTGTACATAGGTATTTTGCCATAACCATTATGACAGGAGGCCTGTCGATCGATCTGGTGATTAGGCTATGGATGACCTTCCGGTCTCGCATATGTCCTTAGCGACAAAAAACACCCCACCCCACTCCACCCCTGTGGGGCTGAAATGTATTTATTTTCACCCTGACCTATATGGAGAGACCAGTTCCGTGTAACTATTCAATGTGAATAAGACAACAATATTTTATCATTTTTACTACTCAGAATTTTCTCTTAAAGATCTGTTTTCAGAACATGACTTAGGCCTTGGGCTTGACATAACTTCATTGCTGTGTTAATAACTATGACAACCATAAACTCAATTTGGCACCTCAGGAGAGCCAGTGCAGGGACACAACGGTGGCCTCTTGAGTCAAATGGGCCTGCAGAGACATGAAAGCTACCAGCAATAATGTGAATTACATTACATTAAATATGCTGGAGCTAGTGTTGTCATGATACCAGAATTTTGACTTCGATACCGGGTTTAGTACAGTGTATCACGATACTCTATACCGTCACGATAGTTGATACCAAAACAATACCAAAACGATACCACAGCAAAAAAAGACATATTAGCCAAAGTCACAGAATGATACTTGATCCAGATAGATAAACTCAGCTACTGCTCTGTTCAATCGTTGGGCATCTTTTTCATTTCAATATCATTACATTTGAAATATGATGTCAACATTTTTCAGAGACAGACATGTATGCATTAATTAATCAATTATACACTAAAACTATTAATTTGACTTTTTTTTTACCAATCTAACTATATAACAACATAATAGTAATAATTTATTTGAATGGTAAATCTCTATTGATAAACTGGGTAAATCAATATGTAGCCTAGGCCTATTCACAATACAGGTGAATGCATATTCAATAGGAGTGTGTGGATTCATTCATTGATTTCATGGGGCTAAAGATGACAAACTGTTTCCCTTCCATTTGGGACTTATTTTCTTGTACTGATTTGCATATAAGTAGCAATCTCCTATTTTTTAAAAGTTTGCGCTGTCCCTTTAACCCAGTAACGAGGTCATTCATGACAATGCACATGCCCACATTTTAGTTGTGTTTGATGAGGGAAGTGTTGGCAATTTACTGATTTTTGTTTTCAGAATCTTCAGTGACTTTTATTGGTAAAACAGTATAGTGACAAATGTAGCTACTTTTTAAGGCTGCCTTAGCGATTTTTGGTTGATTTAGCGACTTCCCTGTTTGTGTATGGCGGCCCGGCTGAGCTTAGCTGTGTTGCTCTGTTCTGCTGTCCACTAGGTCTCCCCTGCTCCGCCTCCACCGGCTGCTGCATGTGTGCAGGTCACTTCCTCTGCCTCTCTTCCCTCCCCTCCCCCATCACTCTCCGCTCTAGCTCTTGGTCCTATCCCCGCTGCAGCGAGTGAATTTATTAAATCGGTTCCTTTGTTGTTAAATGACACCACAGCAATCCAAGGCATACTTCCTCATTCTAGAAAAGTACATTTACAAAAAAAGTGATCTAGCTTATTGTATTTTTTTTCTGTGCTGTTTAGTTATTTAACCAGTTCCTTTTAGTTCTCCTTCAAACGTTGTATTTGAGAAAATGTAATTACATGAGAGACAGCATAATAAAACATTTGTAAATTAATTATATGATGTCACTATTACCTCATGATATTTCTAGCAGAAATGGAGCAACAAACAGCGACTTTCCTTGAAAAATAGTTGGCAACACTGGGTGAGGGAGGAGACATTACAGAAAAAAATGTAGTATCTTTCGATGTGACGGAGATACGATTAAGTAACTTAATGTTTTTGGTGATAATAGGCTTTGAAATCAGGATATTTTTCCTTAATGTTTTGCATATTATCAAAGTACTAGGGTAGTGAATTGGTGTTAGCTTCAGCTGTAATCTTAAGCTAGCAAGGAAAGATAGCCTACAAAGCTGGAAGCTACTGGTATCTTCATGCATTGAAAAGTATTCTAGCCTGCAAACAGTAATTAACAGTTTCAACATTTCTACATGCCATGTTGCATTATTCAAGTGTGTTAACTTTTATGCAGCATGAGCTAACATGTCAGACTCCCAGTGCTCTAGCAATGAGTAAGTGGAGCAGGCAAGAGGCACTGTGCGCCTGCGCAATAGGGGACATCAGCTGCAATGATAGACTGGATGTGAGACACATTTAATAGCTGTACCGAAAGTAACACATTCTAGTACTACAGATGTTTCAGTATACCATGCAAAGATATTTCTGTACCTTTATTAAGAGGCCCTGCCCAGCTCATAAGTTAATGTATTATAAAAAACATTTTTTTTTTTTACGTAAGCTAGTCAGTTATGAACAAATTCTTATTTACACTGATGGCCTACCAAAAGGCAAAAGGCCTCCTGCGGGGACAGGGGGTATGGTATGATGCGCATAAATAATAATCCTTAGAATAAAGCAAGGCAAGGCCTCATTGTATCGCAAAGGCTATGTGTGTCGTCCATTTATTTATATCGGCAAGCCTCTGTTTTGGTGTAGCTGAGTTAGTTATAGTGTGACATTCATTTGTTATAAGCAACCCACACCATTCCAAGTCGATTGAAGTAAACAGGGTTTTGGTAAGGAGATTTTGGTGGAAATTCCTCTGGAGCAGGAAGAAAGACTGTACACCCAGTAGCTCTCCTGGAATCTCCTGGAGGATGGTTGGTCACCCTGCAACATTACAATTACAACACAATTATTTATGGGATGAATTGGAACGCCGACTGCGAGCCAGGCCTAATCGCCCAACATCAGTGGCCGACCTCACTAATGCTCTTGTGGCTGAATGGAAGCAAGTCCCCGCAGCAATGTTCCAACATCTAGTGGAGAGCCTTCCCAGAAGAGTTGTTAGAGCAGCAAAGGGGGGACCAACTCCATATTAATGCCCATGATTTTGGAATGAGATGTTCGATGAGCAGGTGTCCACATACTTTTGGTCATGTAATGTATTTGACAATGTAAAAACAATGTTAATTCATAATGCAATTTGGTAGGCCTATAAAAAAGTAATTATTCTTAAAGTAGTAATGCAAACATTTTGTGGTGCTTTTTTGTTTATAGGCTATTACAACAATTAAAATATGAAATGTAGGTCCTTGAAAATTACAATTTAGTGCTTTAAAAAGTCCTTGAAAGTACTTGATTTTGACTTGCCAATGTCTGTATCAACCTTGTGTAGGCTACTTGCTCAGCCCGCAAATTAAAGATAAAATCATTCGCTTTCCCGTCAGATCTCAACCTGGGCCAGTCTCATTTTTTTTTCTCCAGTAGCTTTCAGTTGGTACTGGCCCGGTGTGCCAATTTACCTGAATGTTGAGCCACGCTGTGGCACGTGGGGGTGACTGAAACGGAAATGAAATGCGGTCGTTAAGTTTGAGGAGTGAATTTACTGGGCTGGAAGTATTGGCCTTTCAGTGGGTCTCTGGTAGTTGAGGGGTGGTGTTTGTGTGTGTGTGTGTGTGTAGGGGTGGTCTAATTGTGTGGCAGTGTGTAGCCCAGGGAGGGAGGAACATGTTTTCGAGGGGGTTGTCAGTGGGGAAGGGGGGCTAGTTGCAGTGGGGGTAGGCTGGGATCGACGGGACCCCGGCTAGCTAGCGTGACTGAGACATCCTGCGCTCCCCGGAGGGCACATCAGTGCTGCCCCATCACCCCCGTCACCAAATTTTGCAGAGCAGGAGGCCGCAGGTTGGAGCCATTATTCTTGCTGAATACATTTGGTTGTTGAGACTCTTACTGTTGCATCATTGTTTTTCAGCAAGATACAAGAGAAAGCCCTCCAGAGATTAGAACATTAGTATAGCGAGGACATGTATTTTTTTTTGCTAGCGGTTTCGTAACCTCTAACATCCACTGGAGATGGACCTTCAGCGAAAATGGGAAAAGGGCTAACGCACACGCCAGAGCCGGTTAGTGTCAGCTACTCGCTGTGACATCATGGTGCATGGGCACACACACACACACACACACAGGGTCACCGCCACCGAGAGCCCTCTGTCCCACTGCCACCCAGACCCCTCCAGTCCACAGCCAGGCCAAGGACTGTTGGGGCTGGCTAATATCAGCCTTTACAATTATTTCATTGAAATATTACGGACTAACGTGGTGTGGGTTTCTGTTTAATAGGCGTACATTTTCACCGAAGTGCTCATTGTGTGAAAGGTACTATAAATAGTAAATATTTTGGATTTAGATTGTTGTTATTAGAAATTGAAAGACAGTTTGTTTAGGTCAAATAAATCAAAACCGTTGTCTTCCAGCACTGGGATTTCACAGAAGGATGTGTTATGTTGCTAGATGGGCCACTGTAGTGCTGCACACTATATGAAACTTCTGTACTTTTCCTAAACTAGCTACAGTGCATTCGGAAAGTATTCAGACCCCTTGACCTTTTCCCCTTGACCTTTTTGTTACGTTACAGCCTTATTCTAAAATTGATGAGGGAAAAAACTATTGAATCAATCTACACACAATACCCTAAAATGACAAAGCAAAAGCAAAAGCAGGGTTTTTAGAAGTGTTTGCACATGTATTACACATTTTTAACTGAAATATAACGTTTACATAAGTATTAAGACCCTTTCCTCAGTACTTTGTTGAAGCAGCTTTAGCAGCGATTAAACTCGACTCTTCTTGGGTATGACACTACAAGCTTGGCACACCTGTATTTGGGGAGTTTCTCCCATTCTTCTCTGCAGACCCTCTCAAGCTCTGTCAGGTTGGATGGGGAGCGTCGCTGCACAGCTATTTTCAGGACTCTTCAGAGATGTTCGATCAGGTTCAAGTCCGGGCTCTGTCTGGGCCACTCAAGGACATTCAGAGACTTGTCCCGAAGTCTCTCCTGCGTTGTCTTGGCTGTGTGCTTAGGATCGTTGTCCTGCTGGAAGGTGAACCATTGCCCCAGTCTGAGGTCCTGAGCACTCTGGAGCAGGTTTTCATCAAGGATCTCTCTGTACTTTGCTCCGTTCATCTTTCCCTCGATTCTGACTAGTCTCCCAGTTCCTGCCTCTGAAAAACATCCCCACACCATGATGCTGCCACCACCATGCTTCACCGTAGGGATGGTGCCAGGTTTCCTCCAGACGTGAAGCTTGGAATTCAGGCCAAAGAGTTCAATCTTGGTTTCATCAGACCAGAAAATCGTATTTTTCAACACAACCGCTCAACACAGAATAGCCACGAGGGCGCACTCCCTCAGAAATCTTTGGTGGAAAACCCCCTTTCTGTTTTATTCAGCTATGTTCAATCGTACTCTTCATACTATGAAATAATATAAAATAATGCCACAGAATTCAAAGAAAATCTTGTCTGCTAAATTAACTAGTGAAGCCCACAGCCACATGGCATAGTCAGATCATGGCCTAACATAAGGACAAGGAGTATGCTATTCTATTCTTCTGAAATATACACTGCTCAAAAAAATAAAGGGAACACTTAAACAACACAATGTAACTCCAAGTCAATCACACTTCTGTGAAATCAAACTGTCCACTTAGGAAGCAACACTGATTGACAATAAATTTCACATGCTGTTGTGCAAATGGAATAGACAACAGGTGGAAATTATAGGCAATTAGCAAGACACCCCCAATAAAGGAGTGGTTCTGCAGGTGGGGACCACAGACCACTTCTCAGATCCTATGCTTCCTGGCAGATGTTTTGGTTACTTTTGAATGCTGGCGGTGCTTTCACTCTAGTGGTAGCATGAGACGGAGTCTACAACCCACACAAGTGGCTCAGGTAGTGCAGCTCATCCAGGATGGCACATCAATGCGAGCTGTGTCTGTCAGCGTAGTGTCCAGAGCATGGAGGCGCTACCAGGAGACAGGCCAGTACATCAGGAGACGTGGAGGAGGCCGTAGGAGGGCAACAACCCAGCGAGCAGGACCGCTACCTCCGCCTTTGTGCAAGGAGGAGCAGGAGAAGCACTGCCAGAGCCCTGCAAAATGACCTCCAGCAGGCCACAAATGTGCATGTGTCTGCTCAAACGGTCAGAAACAGACTCCATGAGGGTGGTATGAGGGCCCGACGTACACAGGTGGGGGTTGTGCTTACAGCCCAACACCGTGCAGGACGTTTGGCATTTGCCAGAGAACACCAAGATTGGCAAATTCGCCACTGGCGTCCTATGCTCTTCACAAATGAAAGCAGGTTCACACTGAGCACGTGACAGAGTCTGGAGACGCCGTGGAGAACGTTCTGCTGCCTGCAACATCCTCCAGCATGACCGGTTTGGCGGTGGGTCAGTCATGGTGTGGGGTGGCATTTCTTTTGGGGGCCGCACAGCCCTCCATGTGCTCGCCAGAGGTAGCCTGACTGCCATTAGGTACCGAGATGAGATCCTCAGACCCCTTGTGAGACCATATGCTGGTGCGGTTGGCCCTGGGTTCCTCCTAATACAAGACAATGCTAGACCTCATGTGGCTGGAGTGTGTCAGCAGTTCCTGCAAGAGGAAGGCATTGATGCTATGGACTGGCCCGCCCGTTCCCCAGACCTGAATCCAATTGAGCACATCTCGGACATCATGTCTCGCTCCATCCACCAACGCCATGTTGCACCACAGACTGTCCAGGAGTTGGCGGATGCTTTAGTCCAGGTCTGGGAGGAGATCCCTCAGGAGACCATCCGCCACCTCATCAGGAGCATGCCCAGGCGTTGTAGGGAGGTCATACAGGCACGTGGAGGCCACACACACTACTGAGCCTCATTTTGACTTGTTTTAAGGGCATTACATTAAAGTTGGATCAGCCTGTAGTGTAGTTTTCCACTTTAATTTTGAGTGTGACTCCAAATCCAGACCTCCATGGGTTGATAAATTGGATTTCCATTGATTATTTTTGTGTGATTTTGTTGTCAGCACATTCAACTATGTAAAGAAAAAAGTATTTAATAAGATTATTTCTTTCATTCAGATCTAGGATGTGTTGTTTAAGTGTTCCCTTTATTTTTTTGAGCAGTATATTTTCGCTTTGTCATTATGGTGAATTGTGTGTGTAGATTGCTGAGGATTTGTATTTATTTAATCAATTTTAGAATAAGGCTGTAACGTAACAAAATGTGGAAAAAGTCAAGGGGTCTGAATACTTTCCGAAGGCACGGTTTGTAGTCTTAAACATCTGGCACATAATAACAGCACAATTGCCAGAAAATAGCCAAACATTTTTTTTTTTTAAGTTCGTCCAAGTGTTTCTTGCTGAGAGATTTCGAGATCCTCTGTCCAGCTTTAATCCCTCAAACTCTCCTCTCAGATTTATCTATAGTTATGCACATGCACAAAAGGGATTTATACCACGGGTATGACAAGGTACTTTTTACTTTTCTTATTACGTTTAGAACCAGTTTATAATAGCAGTACGGCACCTCGGGATTTGTGGTATATGGTCAATATACCACAGCTAACTGCTGTATCCAGACATTCCGCATTGCTTTATGCTCAAGAACAGTCCATAGCTGTGGTATTTTGGCCGTATACCATACCCCCTTGTGCCTTATTGCTTAATCATAGCAGTCAAACGAGTTAAATCGACATTCAATGATGGAAAATGATATGGCGAGTTTAATAAGGGAGAATGATCTTTTCTCTTGTGACATAATTACGTCATGTCATAACTCGCAATAATTATTATTTTGAGGAAAAACAAATTAGGTACACCAGCCGTTCTCGGAAATGGATCGATCATACAGACAGTGAGTCACGTGGCCGTGGATTGCTATATAAAGCAGGCAGATAGGCATCCAGGCATTCAGTTACTGTGTAATGTTAGAATGGGTAAAATGAGTGACCTAAGTGACTTCGAGCATGGTATGATCGTCGGTGCCAAAAGCACCATATCCAGTATCTTAGAAACGGCCGCCCTCCTGGGCTTTTCAAGCATGGCAGTGTCTAAGGTTTACCAAGAATTGTGCGACAAACAAAAAACATCCAGTCAGCGGCAGTCCTGTGCTTGAAAACAGCTTGTTGACGAGAGGGGACAATGGCAAGAATCGTGCAATCTAACAGGTGGGCCACAAACAGACAAATCAAATCAAATGTATTTATAAAGCCATTTTTACATCAGCAAATGTCAAAGCGCTTATACAGAAACCCAGCTTAAAACTCCAAATGGCTAGCAATACAGATGTAGAAGCACAAATAACGGCGCAGTACAATAGTGGTGTGCGGAAGGGTATCTCGGAACGCGCAACTCGTTGATACATGTCACGGATGGGCTACTGCAGCAGACTAACCACACAGTTCCACTCCTATCAGCTCAAAACAAGAAGAAGCGGCTCCAGCGGGCGATTTTGTTTGCTCTGAGTCTCAGATATGGTTTTGCATAAGAATGGAAGATATTTTTCTGTCATTTAATATGGTGTTTTATTTTTGAAGTAATTTTAAGATAGAATGGAAGATATTCTATTTGTTATTTTAGTTCAACATATTGTTCAATGTTTAGTAAAAGAAAGCTCAGTGGTTATTCTGTGACTTTAGCTGATGCGCTTTCTTTTTTCGCTGTGGTTTTGGTATTGAGTATCATGATACTAAACCTGGTATCGGTATCGAAGTCAAAAATCTGGTATCGTAACAACACTACCACTTTGGGTTACTGAGTGAACAGAGGCTCTATGATTGCCTTTTAACTTTGTGTGACTCCCCTGGCTTGCTTTGCCCAAGGCAGACTGGGGCCCTTGTGGATGCCCCTTTTGCTTTTCACCCCTCCTTCCACATGAACAAGCCCCCTGAGAGACACACAAACACACAGGGCTAATATGCTTTGCATAAGTTTGTTGGCTCTGGGCCAACTCCGTGATGTCCACCATCACTGCTTAATGACGCAGGCTTGGCAGTCAGCAGTTAATGGCTGTGATACCCGGGTCACCACGACTCTGGGCCAGGAGGTTAGGCAATCAATACCAACCGCCATAGGGAAACATCTCAGACGGTATGGTAGGCAAGTCCTCCACCTTTCTCTCCCTCTCCCTTTCTCTCCCACCACTCTGGTCCCTCTTTTTATTCATGATGCCATATAGGCTATTACGTTCATACGGTCATGGCTATGACTTAGGCCTCTCTGTTCTGTCTTATATTCTTGGCCCTGTTGGTCAGTGGTGTAGGATAAAATCGTTTTTGCACTTTCCCCCTCTAATGGTTTAGGTTCAGGGTTTAGGGATGGTAAGATGATCCCAGATCTGTGCCAAAGGGCAACTTCCATCCCGGGGTCATATGACTCAGCGTTTACCTATCTGACCTTTCCATTTGCCCCTGGTGGTTTTGCACATGGTTTCCATGTGTTTGATGCCATTCCATTCGCGCCGTTCCAGCCATTATTATGAGCAGTCGTCCCCTCAGCAGCCTCCACTGATCAGGGTAAGGCTATAGTTGGCCGATACTTCTGTCGGCACAGCTTCCGCGCCACTTTCTGGCCAGTTATGAGCAGACGGAAAAAATATCCCGGGATGAACCACACACAGACAAACACACACGCCTTGTCTCAAGGACGTCGTCATCACGTGTACATTTCAACCTGTTAACACCGGGGTTGTTATGATATAGCGGTACATCTATCTGCGATGGAAGAGAAGCCAGGACCATTAATAATGCAGGGATCATAGAGAAGCTGTGAAAACATTCTATTCATGTTTCATAAGCTCTGTGCACTGATCCACAGCTCCATTGCATGTGTCTGGGCGTTCGGTTTCAAAGGGATCCATGCCTGCCCACACACGATGCTTCCACCATAGTGAAACCTCTGTGCAACCATTCTACTTAAGTTGGATTTGATTCTCCATCCATTTGTATGTTATTTTCAAATTAAATAATCAAAAACGACTCCTTGCTTTGATGTGAGATCAGACATCGGGAAATATCCTGAAAATGTTGAACATGGTGGATGTCTAAAAATAGAAAAATGTCATGTGAATGGCTCTTTCAAATTGTGAATCAGATCAGTTCTGTATTGATGTGAATACACTAGTAGAGCATTGCCTGTTTGATATGGATTGTTGATTAGTTGGCTACATTAGCGTACATTCTGGCCAGTGTTCTTGTTTTTTATCCAAGTTATCTAAGACTTGTGTTTAGTCTTCCTCTCTCCTTCACAAACCAATACGCTTCTACCGCGTCTGCTCTTCTCACTGTCCCGGGCCGTGCTGGCCACTGCAGGCACTGTGGACTGCACTGAGCATCTGGCCATGTCCTCCACTCTGAGACTGTCCAATGGCTGATTCCCTGGGAGCCATTGTTCAGTAGGAGGCAACAGCAGGGCCATCTGCCTTACTATATATAGTCCACCAGCTTCATCACTTCCACGCACTCTTCCTGATTACGGTCTGCCTAGTGCCCACATTCTATACAGCATAGTCCATTTTATTATCCCTCCCCTATACAGTCTGCCCAATGTACCATACTGGTACTACACATCTCCCACATTCTTAGCCTAGACAATCAGTGCCCCATATCAATGTTCCCTCTTTTAGTACTGCACTGTTTATCTCACTCAGTAGTAGGGCTGGGCTGTATACCTCATTTTATGATATACTGGTATTGATGCAGGGACCGGTTTGGGTTTTTACTTTACCTTCTATACCGGTATTTGAATGTTTGGTTTGTTAAATGTGATACGCCATGTGTAATAGCAACTTTTATAGTTTACTTCGACTTGAGTCATCTCTCTCCGCTCTTTCTCTCCGTGCCACTTTCCACACAGACCTCGCCACGCTCCCTGTCACTCAAGGAGCGCATTTGATGTTCCTCAACCAGGAGACACTTGCGTTCAGTCTGTGTGGTCAATGCAGCACATGCAACAATGTTGATGACAACAATACTGTTTTCACTTTGCTTCTTAATATAAATCCACTAGCGTTCTATAATGACACTATTAGTTTGTTTCTTACATCAGCAAACAGCTAGTTTGTCTTTTCGAAATGCTAATTGTTAGCCACTAATGCTAATAGCTAGCTAGCTAATTAATGTACTGAGGAAGAGCAAACGTAGCTAGCTAATACAGCCTTTTCCTAAATCAGCATGTTGTTTGTGCAACAGTATCTTCTAAATCAAAGAGGAATATGCAAAGCAAGAATATGTTAGCTACATGAAGTAGCTAAGAGAAAACATGCAATGTAGCCAAAGGAAACGCGTATCAAAACTTTAGTTCCTACCCTATCACAATAACTCCTCCCTGGCATTTAATTCATTGTCATCTCAAACAACACTGTATTCAAAGTGCCCACTATTATATTCTAACTATAGAATTAGAATAGTCATTATATTTCCATGATTCCAACAGTTTTGCTCTAATTCGCAAGTCAAATTGCAATTGCAACATTTGGTTAAAAAGAAGTCCTACAGTTGCTTGCGAAAGTATTCACCCCCCTTGGCACTTTTCCTATTTTGTGGCCTTACAACCTGGAATTAAAATACATTTTTTAGGGGTTTGTATCATTTGATTTACACAACATGCCTACCACTTTGAAGATGCACATTTTTTTTATTGTGAAACAAACAAAAAACAAGACAAGAAAACAGAACTTGAGCTTGCATAACTATTCACCCCCCCAAAGTCAATCCATTGTAGAGCCACCTTTGCAGCAATTACAGCTGCAAGTCTCTTGGGGTATGTCTCTATAAGCTTGGCACATCTAGCCACTGGATTTTTGCCCATTCTTCAAGGCAAAACTGCTCCAGCTCATCCAAGTTGGATGGGTTCCACTGGTGTACAGCAATATTTAAGTCATACCCCAGATTCTCAATTGGATTGAGGTCTGGGCTTTGACTAGGCCATTCCAAGACATTTAAATGTTTCCCCTTAAACCACTTGAGTGTTGCTTTAGCAGTATGCTTAGGGTCATTGTCCTGCTGGAAGGTGAACCTCTGTCCCAGTCTCAAATCTCTGGAAGACTGAAACCGGTTTCCTTCAAGAATTTCCCTGTATTTAGCGCCATCCGTCATTCCTTAAATTCTGACCAGTTTCCCAGTCCCTGCCGATGGAAAAACATCCCAACAGCATGATGCTGCCACCACCATGCTTCACTTTGGGGATGTTGTTCTTGGGGTGATGAGAGGGGTTGGGTTTGCGCCAGACATAGCTTTTTCCTTGATAGCCAAAAAGCTCCATTTTAGTCTCATCTGACCAGGGTACCTTCTTCCATATGTATGGGGAGTCTCCCACATGCCTTTTGGCGGACACCAAACGTGTTTGCTTATTTTTTTCTTTAAGCAATGGTTTTTTTCTGGACACGTTTCCGTAAAGCCTAGCTCTGTGGAGTGTACAGCTTAAAGTGGTCCTATGGAACAGGTGTATATATACTGAGATCATGTGACGGATCGTGTGACACTTAAATAAAGTCCACTTGTGTGTAATCTAACTAATTATGTGACTTCTGAACGTAATTGTTTGCACCAGATCTTATTTAGGGGCTTCATAGCAAAGCGGGTAAATACATATGCACGCACCACTTTTATGTTTTAATTTTTTTGAATTACGTAATTTTTTTATTTCACTTCACCAATTTGGACTATTTTGTGTATGTCCATTACATGAAATCCAAATAAAAATCCATTTAAATTACAGGTTGTAATGCAACAAAATAGGAAAAATGCCAAGGGGGGTGAATACT
Organism: Salmo trutta; assembly: GCF_901001165.1. Classification (NCBI taxonomy): domain Eukaryota; kingdom Metazoa; phylum Chordata; class Actinopteri; order Salmoniformes; family Salmonidae; genus Salmo; species Salmo trutta. The sequence goes on from NC_042976.1 coordinate 44,890,068, forward strand.
TTTGCAAGGCACTGTACATTATTTGCCCATATCGTGCAGCCCTACGTGACAGTGTGAAAATTATCTAAATTGAGCAGTGGTGTAAAGTACTTAAGTAAAAAAATACTTTCAAGTACTACTTAAGTAGTTTTTTTTTTACAACTTTTACTTCACTCCATTCCTAAAGAAAATACTATACTTTTTACTCCATACATTTTCCCTGACACCTAAAAGTACTTGTTACATTTCGAATGCATAGCAGGACAGGAAAATGGTCCAATTCACGCACTTATCAAGAGAACATCCCTGGCCTTCTACTACCTCTGATCTGGAGGACTCACTAAACACAAATGCTTTGTTTGTAAATTATGTCTGAGTGTTGGAGTGTGCCCCTAGCTATCTGTAAATAAAATTTCAAAAACAAGAAAATGGTGCTATCTGGTTTGCTTAATATAAGGAATTTGAAATTATTTATACTTTTACTTTTGATACTTAAGTACATTTTATCAATTACATTTACTTTTGATACTTAAGTATATTTCAAACCAAATACTTTTAGACTTTTACTCAAGTAGTATTTTAATTTTCTATTAAGGTATCTTTACTTTTACTCAAGTATGACAATTAGATACTTTTTCCACCACTGCAATTGAGTGCAGGAAATGCAGAAATGATAAAAGTGCTGAAATTTGTTTTGGTTGAAGTTGAATTGAACAGTATAAGACAATCAGAATGGAGAAAGACTCATTGAAATCCCTTAGAATCTATGTGTAGTCCATCTCTAACCTGCCTGGCATCTGCCTACATTCAATACAGCCCAGTCTGTCCTCCCCAACCTATCACTCAGTGGATTATACTGAGCAGTCAATCTGTCCACCACCCCCCATTCAGTATGGAATTCAGATCACATCCTATATCTGAGCATTAACTGCCGCATAACAACACATGCATTACTCTCCATCGTCCACATCTCTCCACACTATCTGTCCATTATCATATACATTGGTCAACCTCCTGTCTGTACAGTACTGTACGCTACCAGATGCCTAGCCATATATGGAGCAGTGCTGTCCAACCTATAGCCTGTCCACTGTCATCCTCACTCGGTGTGTAATACAGTTCATATCCATCAATCTAATCTCTCCAACACATAACCACGCATAGAGCAGTTATCTCTATGGTCAGTAATCTGCCGCTCGTCTGTCTATCCTCGCACTCAGTATGTCATTTAGTTATTATCCCAATCTGTACACAAACAGGCTAAGCCACAATCACATTCTGGTCTTCTCCCCTCTGCTATCTGCCTGACTGTCTTCTGTCCACTCTAAACAGTGCCACTAACTACTTGACTCTGACTGTTACCATTTCTACCCTATATAATTGTCTATCTGCCCCATATACAATACATCTCCCATGTCCTCTACATACTATCTGCCAGATGTCTGCCCACATTTAATACAGCACAGTCACTCCACATCTCGATCTTTCCACTCAGCATATGTCCTCATTATACACATCATTTCTACAAAATTGTCCAATGAGCGGATGCCAATGTCTATCCACTCGAATCCATCTGGGCTTCATCTCTGACTGTCACTTTATGCGTAGAGTTTAGGGTCAGTCCTTTTTAGATGGTCCCCAGAGCAAGGATTGTACCGGACTCATTTTCGAAATTTCCACTTTATAACTTCACTAGGCTTCTTTTCATTTAAAAGAATGACTTTGAATAGGCTAGAACTGCCCACGTTTACTTTTCCTCTGCCAACAAAACCCATAATAGAATAGTTTACCTATTTACCTAGTAAGCTTATCATTTTGCGTTCTGTGCGACATAAATATTCCTCTCGAGGCGCATTCAAGTTGTGAGCGCCATAGGGAGAGAAATGGGCATTCTGACAAGCAGTCAATGCACAACTATTTTTTTTGTTTGTTTTGGGGATCAGCTTTAAAATTGCAGATTGTGGATTCTATCAATGTAATTGTCTGCATCATTTACAATCCTCCATATATAATTTAAAATATTTTTTTCCTTCTTTATTATTTCACCCTAATCCTACCACCCCTCCCCTAATTGGAGTAAAATAACATCCGCGAGCACCATCGCGCGCATGTTGATTTTGTCCCCCCACACCAGATCAGGGCACGCAGGTTGAAATATCAAAACGAACTCTGAACTAACTATATTCATTTGGGGACACTTCGATAAGCAAACATTTATGGCAATTTAGCTAGCTAGCTTGCTGTTGCTAGCTAATTTGTCCTGGGATATAAACATTGGGTTGTTATTTTACCTGATATGCACAAGGTCCTCTACTCCGACAATTAATCCACAGACAAAAGGGTAAACCGAGCTTGTTTCTGGTAATCTATTCTCCTTCAGGCTTCTTCTTTGGACTTTATATTGCATATGAAGTCATTTTAATTGAAAATTCATGTCTTTCTGCTCAATACAACTAATGTAACTCGTTAAAGTATTAAAGAATTTAGCTGTGTATTTCGGATGGAATCAAGGCATTAGAATGTACCCGAGGCCACCAAAATAAAGCTTGTTCTGTCACCCTGGCTGGCTGCTTTTTCTATTTGTCTGGCTGATCCATGTACTTAGGGAAAACACTGGGCTACACTGTCCTTCTGTGAGCCTCACCGATGTCTATTTGCTATGTGTTTGGCACTGTGATTAAGGAGGATGTTTTGCAGCATTTTCCTTGTAGGCCTAATTCTGTTGCTGTCTAAACCTGTGGTCTCGTCATTTTTAACGCAGTTCTTGCATCAGTCATGGCGCACTCATTTCTTAACCGCAGCAGGATAGGAGAGAGGGGATGAGGATCGAGAGGGAAAGCCAGAGTAGGGAAAGAAGAGAGCGAAGAAAGAGAGAATGAGATGGAGGGCGAGAGAGTGAGCCCTTCTGTTGAGTTTCCAAAAAGCCATGACAGCCTCCTTCAAGCGTAGCCTAGCCCAGGAGTGGGCTGGATCTCTCTCCCCACACCGCTCGCGTCTGCACACCCGTGGCTGCCTGCGCGCACAGCCGGGTGTCATGACTCACTGTGTCACACATGAAAAGGCGGCACTCTTCCTCCTCCTCTACACACTGCATGTCTCTGTGTAACGCCCTTGGTGATATGGCTATATATAGAGGGTAGAGAAGAAGCTAGACAAAGAAGAAAACAGTATTTTCGGTGCTGTATGGCTGACTCTGTTGAGTGCCCCCTGTGTAAGGGTTAAGAAGAGGGGCGAATGGACACGGCGGTTTGGTTATGCAGGCGGGAGTTTCAATGTTGCCATGGGGATTACTCACTAGGGCTGTGGCGGTCATGTAATTTTGGATGATGGTAATTGGCCAGCCCCAAATGACCCCGATTCACGTAACAACCGCACAAATTAGCAAAATAAATATATTTTTTAGACGCATATTTTCAGCTTTCCTCAGCTCCCGACTGCATGTACTGTCATAGAGATAGAATGAATAGAATGGGCTTCCCTATTCCAGTCAATGATGGCATAATGGATGGGCTGGCGGCCATTGCGCTTGTACCCATAGGAGCAAAGCAGGAGGTGTAACCGGCAATATGTGCTGTGATTTGTCGATTCAACTCAACTGACATTACAAAAAATACATTACATCGCACGGGCTACATCAGTGAACACACAATTTGAAGGAACGTCATACATTACAATGGAAACGATTTGCATCACATTACCAGGCAGCCGCGGCGAGTGTACCCATGAGTTTAGCAGTCAAATTGCCAACCGCATGAATATCTGGCCGCACTGTCTTCAGTCAAGCTGTTCGTGCCCTAAAAAATGATGATAGTTATTTTATTTTCATGACAGTCTTCATCCATAACCATCGTTTACACGGTTAAATGGTAATTGATCCAGCCCTATCGCTCAAATCCTTTCCTTAAAAGTAGAAAGACTGCTGTGTCTGCAATGGTTGGAATTCCACCAGATGGCCACCTTGTCAGGAAGGCTGGCACCTTTTAGCCGTGCTTTCATAACGATGAGCAATCCCAGGGTCAGGTGTGTCGGGAATTCGCTCCAGAAAGGCAACAGTACTGCACTGACTGGAGAAAAGAAAGAAAACCAAAAGATTATCAGCGTTCGCTTGAAAACGAGTGTGGCAGGTGCATGCTGGTCTGGAGTGCACGTGTCAGCACTTCGTTCGCTCAGAGGGAACATTTTTAATTTGATCCGTGTTTTTAAACAGGTCGGATTCATTCCACCCTGGAACTTTCTGGTTTAGTGTTTGCTATGCTCACCTTTTGGATGTTTGCGGGGAAGCCATGGCGTTACTGTGAAACATTGTTAAATGCTGTGTTTTTCAGAAACATTTCATCAAAACGCAGAGAAGGCCTGTGCCTGATTCGGGCATTCCAGGACAAACGCGTATCACTGGCATGATAGACGGACTATGTATCTCAATAAAATCTCATTGAATTTCCATGCCGGCCATGTGTAGATATGACCTTTGATTATTTAATTGTTCAATTGCTGATAGGGCAAAGGGTTCTGGTCATACCTCGTAGTAACTACCAAATCTGGGTTCGGTAGTTGAAACGTTTTTTTTGTTTCATTCCAAAACCCATGTCGGCTGACATCCGTTTGCAATTCCTGAGGTGAAATGCAGAAGGACTGTACTCCCTTTGCTTTTGAATGGACAATTACAAACATATGACTTTATAAGTGGTTGGAATGCAGGCATTTTATCATAACCAACTATGCCATCAGATAATGTCATTTTCTCCTAATGTTTGGTGAGGGTGGCTGTTTTTCCAGTTTATTCCATTTATAGTCATAAAGGGGCTCATAGATTTGTGGGTGGAATTATTATAATACAACATTTTTCCATTGTGAAATGTTATACAAGAGGTTTCATTTCTTTTATATACACCATAAGAATGCTTTATAGCTTTTCCTTATCTAAAATCATCAGTAGCCTACATAATGTCAATTCCCATTTTCTCAGTTGTTCTTACTGGTGAAGGTCACTTGTGCATATTTGATGGATGAAGTTTAGGTAAATACATTTTACGACTAAGACAAAACAGCAGTCTCTTATTGTAATAGTCAATCCTGCTGCTTCTCAGTGTTCTTGTTTCAGTTTATTCGTCTCTCCCGCTCTCTGCTATCATCAAGGTCATGTCACAATGAGGAGATACTGTTTCTGAATGGCCTGTTATAATGTAATGGGGAGAATAAAACTTGTCAGAAGAATGAGAAACGCAGTGTGGACGAGCAGCCGCTTCCTGTTTTGCTACCGATTGCTCTTGTCCGCCTGGCTGAAAATGTTGAATCTATTTATACCTCTGAGATGACTTCAGTGTTTTCGGGGGTTTGTCAGCGTGTTTTACCCCTTCCTTCCCTCTCTTTCCATAGGTCTCCCGTGTACACTCTGGTTTGTGTGTGTGCTGCAGAAAGAGGCTTTGTTTTCTAGGTTACATCAATCTCCAAGCCCAGTTTGGGTCACAAATGCTGTTGTTGCTTCCTTAGCTTGTGCTGCACCGCCCTCCAATTCTCTTCTTCAGCTGTAAAGGGCACCAAGACTCTCAAAGGCATAAACCTCTGGTTATTATTTGGTTGGCTGTCATGGTGTCATAGAATTCTTCGGGTGAGGCTGCCTGCATTATTTAACGACTATTGTAAAGTAAAATGTTAAATGTGATGTGATATGGCTTCAAACACCTTTGTTGTTTGCCCTTGTTGGCAGTGATCATAGGCAATCAGAGGAAAGGGAAATTATTCTAAATGGCATTGAGCCCCTAAAATAACCTTTTACTTTGGCACATTTACTGTATCTGTTATCAAATGACACACAATGTTGGATAGTACGCTACCTTTGTCCAGAACAATAAAAACATTCGTCTTTGGTCAAAAGAACTGCACCATATGAAGGTTTTACTCTAGACATGGACCGTGCTGACCTAATCAACCCAAAAGCCTTTGGTGTCACCTTCATCTCCTTCCCCCTGTCTCTCATACATCCTCACACCCTCTTCCTCTAACTTACAGCTTTCGCTCATGGCGCCACTTCCATGGAGACCAGACCAGTGCCCCCCTCACCCCTCTCCATGTCCACCACCAGGGCCTCTGAACTTGACTCTCTAGACAACGGTTTCTTTGTCACAGACCTAGTGGCAATGAAAGCTGTGCCTAAGTTAAGACTGCGGTACTGGAGGCATACATTCGTTTTTAGCACCTTTCACTGATCTCTCACTTTGTAATGTGCGATCCGCAGTGCTGGCCATTCTATTAGGGCCTTTTTAATTAAGGAGCTGAGTTTCCCAGTCAAGGCAATAATGTGTATGTGGGACGCAGTTCACTCCATTTTTTTTCTCCCTGGGGAAGTACGGTGTCTGCATTTGTTTTACCCAGCGATGTTTGTTGAATACAGTACAATACCACTATATTAAATCCCCGCGAGGACAATTTAGAAGGCGTCGTCACAAGAACACAATTACATGTCCTTCATGTAGGCTACTATTCACACAACATAATGTAGTTCTACATTACAGTACAATATACTAAGTGCAATACGGTTGGTAATACAATTTTAACATTATGCAGTTTTATCACAATTAAATGAAACCCTATCTGAATTACAGCAAAGGGGTGAAAGGAAAACCTGCCAGTGGACATCACCAGATACAAACTCTGCTTCCATCAGGTTCCTCCTCGTCAGTTACAGATGTCGACGAGGGCAGTTGAACAGAGATGTATTAGCCACTCTTTCACTTCTAATCTCTCTGTCAAGGCAATGGACAACGTACCGTGCGAATGTTTTTAGGCCTTTTGTATTGGAATACAAACCACATCAGACAAAAGGCACTTAACGAGATGATTATCTTTTAATGGGGTGAGGTGACACTGCTCTCCCCCATCAGACAGAACTTGATGGCCCAGATAGATGTTGTCACAATCGAACAGAAAGGGCATTGGGGAGTGGTAGTGAAGACAGCGAGGCTAGGCTTCTGTAGTGACCTTCACATACACACACACACAGACCACAAGCCTCAATGTAAAGGGTATGCCGAGGAAGGCCGTGATTGCCTTTAAATGGCAGGATAACCCGCATGCTTTGCCTGGGGTTTGACTGACTGGGCGCCGCAGTTTCGTTAACAGTTAGCTGTTTGTTTGGGATTAGCGAGCCAAACGGCTCTTCTTAGGATTCACTGTCGCAGCGCAGCGAGAGCTACGCTCGTTGCTAGGCTAACGATGCAGCTTCAGACCCACACTGTGTTTCTTTATACATAATCTGCCTCCCTAGGCTTAATTTCAACAAAATACACACAACGAAGAGACTGAAATATGTGAACATATCCACCACAATGGACTTGGGGTCGTTCATTTTGATGACGATTTGACTTGTAGTCAATCTTTCATCCGTGGGTTCATTGTTAGGATGCGGACTTCCCGTCAAAGCATGTCCCGCTTAGACTAGCTCTTTTATTTATTGGAAGCTACATGTTGTCCTCCTGAAGGAGGTGTTTTTAGCCTGTTTGATGTCACTGGCATGCCATCAGGCTGCTCATGAAGTAGACTGTGGTCGTTTGCAGTAGCATCAGTAGGGATATCTGAATACATACTGGGGCTCTCTCGTGGTCAGGACTATTAATGTTTATCTTGATGCATATGAGTCTGAAAGAAACAGTCATTTTATGGACTCAGTGAGTTTGTTTACAATAACTGTGTTGGGAAGTATGTGCTTACATGTGAGATTGAGTGTGTTGGTGTATTTTTGCTCTCCTTTGCGCTCTACAAAGTGTGTGTATGTCCTTCTGTGTGTTTGCCTGTGTGTCTGTCTGTTCGCGCACACACTCCAGGTTCCACCGCAGAGACTCGAGCTGTCTGTTTTAGCCGCTGCTGCACTCGACGCAGATGTTATCTGAGTGACCTCTGCAGACAGTAGGGGGCCGACTTTAATTATCTGAACAACATCTGGACGCAGGGTAGGGAGAGGGACACGTCCTGGAGGTCAGTGCTAGTAATTGAAACGTAAACAAGACACGGCGAGCAGAGGGAGGGGGGGGACTACGCGCCTCTGTTGTTTATCTGCTTTCACACTTTTTCTTGCGGTCCGTTTTTTATTTCTCTCTCTCTCTCTGCCATTTTTCAAATTCCACCCATCTGTTTTTTTTCTCCCGTTCCATTTACATTCTTTCTCTCCCGTTCCATTTCACATTGTAGTCATTTAGCAGAGCGACTTACAGTTAGTCCATTCATTCCATGACCTTGCTTATGAAATTCTTTCTCCTTTAAAGTCGTCTGGCTGATGCACAATGGCTGAGCGCGCACACTTGTAAACTCAGACCTCGCCCCGATGGCTGAGTGTGTGTCTCATCTGATGGCTGTGTGTGTGTGGCTGTGTGTATGTCGTCCCGCTCCCTGTCCTCGGAAAAGGCCAAGAGCCACAATGACATTAAATTGGCACCGAGTGGAGAGAGAGATTTGACGTACTGCTCTCACTGTGACTCTGGATGAATGTTTCTCTACTTGACATATTCAATCTGTTTTCTTTGATCATATTTTGGAATTTTTTTGGCCTACCTATTGTTCCTGCTGTAAGGAGGATTCATTGAATTTATCTACAGATAATGGTCAAAAAGCCTATCGGTAGGCAAATTAGGAAGCCAAATGAACGGCTCTCTTACCAATACGATTCGGTAGGCTACTGACGAGTCACTCACTTTAAAGTCACTGTCTCGCAAGTCCTGATGGACTTCATATCAAAAATACAAAAGAGATCTTTAGTTTACTTGTCCCGATGCGGTACCATGGACATATAACTACGCTGTATGATTTATGAATGGAAAGGATACAAGAGATCGACTTTGTTCAGCCAGTTCAACACTTTTTATAAACCCATCAAGCTTATCGTCAATCAAAGTGGAGTAAATAGCCTATGCTCCACTACTCCGTGGCTGCATATGAAACACGCCAGGGGCCAATGTAAAAGGTTTTTCCTACTGGCCCGGACATGGTGTAGTTCTTAAACGCATTGGGGTCATTCAAGCTACAGGTAGCCTAATGGTTAGTGTTGGGCCAGTAACTGAAAGGTTGCTAGATCGAATCCTTGAGCTGACAAGGTAAAAATCTGTTGTTCTGCCCCTGAACAAGGCAGTTAACCCACCGTTCCTAGGCTGTCATTGTAAATAATATTTTTTTCTTAACTGACTTGCCTAGTTAAAAAAAAAAAAAAAAATATTCAGGGCCTTAGGTTGGCATGCTTTCTCTCTGTATTTAGTTATCAATAGGCTACATTTGGTTATGATGATATGTATTAAAATGCTGTGTAATATAATTTATTCTTTAGAATTGCATTGTATTAATTGCATTCATTTTTGTTTCTAAAGTATGTAATTTTGAGAAGATTTAAAAATAAGACGCTGCCCCTTTAAGACAAACGTTTCAAAAAAGATATCAATATGGCTACGCTAGGCAAGCAATGCTAGGTGTCTTTTTGTAGCTTTCTTTTTGCAGACTATCAACAGTAGCCAGCATATTGGTAGTATGTTCACTATTGAAGGTTTACTTTTGTAAATCATTTTCCCTAAAATAAAAAAGCTCAGCGAGTACATTGATGGGTGCTTCGTTTTGCTCTATGTAGTTTGCGTGTGCTGTGTGAAAACCAATAGTACTTTTGTCAAAAATGTGTCATTCGCCGTGCGCTTTCAATAAAACACAATTCACGGATTTCTGAATCATGAATTCACTGACAACGGAGCAGAGCGAGGCTTGCGTCTAGCAACGTCACTAGTCACGTGACCCGTTTTTGCAGCTGTTTCAGTACAGCACTACAGAGAGAGAGAGAAAGAAAGGGGGAGAGGGCAAACTCCATTGAACTAGTTTCAATGTATGGAATCACTTGGGAGTTTCTGGATTTTGGGTAAACTTCTCCTTTAAGTGGAAAAAGAAGCTGGTTGAAAATGACTCTAATCGGCGGTATAGCTGAAAGCTAGTGGAAAACACTGTAATCTGTATTTGATGACCAGCATTTTACAGTAAATGTAAATGCAAAATGGGTCCTTCGAGGAATGTCCTTTACCTCAGGCTTGAAGTGCTTTCTCCACGTGTCCTCCACTTGGCTTAGTTTGAGGTCAAGGGAAGGTCAACACAACAAGGGGAAGAACACCAATGCATCAACAAACACTCAATTTTGGGGGGGATTTCCCATTGATCCAAGGACCCTCTTTTGTTTAAAACCTTATTTTGTTTAGTGATGAGCTTGGAGAGCATCCATTTACTGTGAAACTGACTGAGTGATACTGCGCTCTCGCCATTGGCCCGTAGGTTTAGACACTGTCAATTATATGGGAACATGGGCCAGCTGATGGTGATTTAATTGGACAGGGGCATGTGTGAGCACGCTGGAAACACAAAGGCACTTTGTTTAAGGAGAAGAGAAGTGTCCTCTGGAGGACTTGGCGGAACAGAAAGCGAAACTATCAACGGCTCTGTAGCTTCTTAATTGCTGCACGAGGGGATAAACCCAAAGATTAATGTGGATACTGTACCCTTTTTCTACACGTCATATTGATTGAGCTAGGATTGTTGTGATTGATGCGGGACTGTACAGATATCCAAATCACATCCACAGAAGTTGACCCGTTAAAACGTTAACTTTTCAGGTTTAGCCCTATACACCTTGTTTTAATCTCGTACCAAACAAACGTTTTGAGATGATGGAGGAGGGAGAGCATGGGATGTTTGATTTTCTTTGCGGAGACCAGGGAGAAGGCAGCACAAAAGGCCTCGCGAGGTAAAAATATGAACCTCTTTGATCTTGGTGACAGATGCGCAGTGCTGATGCTCTGCTAAAGCCGAGCGCCTGCTCTCTCCTTTTCTCCCACTCGCCATCCCTCCTCCTCACCATGGAACTCTCCTCTCACACTTGCTAGCCCACCCACGCTACCACAGCTCTCCAGACCTACGCAAGTTTGTTTATGATTAACTGGCTAGAGTCTTTTCATATATCCTTTCGTGTCCTTCGAGAGGATGCCAAAAGCAAATATGCAACACGTCAGTCAACAATTAGTGAAGTGTTGTATAGAACGGCGAGGGGAAAGAGGATTCTCTCTCTCATGGGCGTGGACTAGGTCAATCCTGGACTGGATCAGCCAACCAGCAGGTGAGAAGGTCCATTGCTTTGATAAATCATTCTCTTTTTCCACACAGGTAGACTGCATCTCTTTTCTCTGGGTGAACAGCAGCGTACTTGCTGCCTCTACTCTGCAGCAGTGTCGAGAGGCAAGGCTTCTTACCGTGGCACTAGCTACGCAGTAATAATTCAGTGCTCGCTGTGGTGGGCAAATAAAGGGATGGTGTGTTAGTTCCAAGCTGTGAACCGGAGACAAACATGCGGCAAAAGTGCTCATAGTTAAACAAGTTCTCCCTGGTGTCATATGAACGCCTAGTGTGTTTGTCTGTCTGTATTTGCGTGTGTACACACGAGAACTGTTTGGGTAGTCTGCTGCTGACTATGTACATCAGCCTTGACAACTGCTACTCTGAGAGACTGGAAGCGGGCGTACCACAGGCACAGCTGGCACCACAGAATCCCACGAACCCTAACATGCCCGCAGAGGAGGGCAAACAGACAGTTACCAACTGAAGGGTCACACTTCACAACCAAAGCCATCCTGAGTCACTTCTAGAGTTTTCCACACTATTGCAAACTGGATGTGATGGATATTTTAGCATTGACAGGTAGACTAGAATTACAGTATTTGCTCAAGTGTTACTCCAAAAAGACTCCCAATCTCATCTCCCCCACACAAAATCTCCAATTAACCTCTGACTGAGGGAACGTAGTAATCACTGAGAGGATTCTCTGCCGTTCCATTCCCTCTATGATCAAATTGGCATGAGCGCAGAAGCTGTGTTACCGGGCTATGGTTGGTAGCTCCGGCGGAGTGATTTAGCTGGTGTAATCCCTGACTCCTCTTGTTTCCTCTGGTTTAAGAGAATGGAGTCCAAGCCGATCCTCTCCTTTTGTCCCGGGCTGTGAATCGCTCAGGCTGTTTGGGCCATTAGCCAGGCTCAAACTGAGATCCTGATGCCCGACGCGGGGCTCACTTCAGTGTACACTGCTTACAGATCTTATCTCTATTTATCTTCTACTTACATTGCCCCTACTTAAGGTCCCGGCTAAAACCCAGTTAAACTTTGGTGGTTTATTAAAAAAAAAAATACTTTGGGAGTATATTACATATGCACCGATTTTTAAATCCAGCTGTGTGCATGTATTTAAAATGTCTGGATGTCGGAGGGTTAAAAAGGGAACTCTAGAGGTTACTTTACCAGCGAACTGTGAATCCAACCAGCAACACCTGCTGTTCACGAGGAAGCACTCTCCCTGTCGGAAACCAGCAGCAGGCATCTTTATGTGCCACACACAGCCAAGCTCACCACGCTGGGCCTCACCACGCTGGGCCTCAGGACACTCCACAGATCTGCTTACTCACAGATCAATGGCAATTTACAGCTGTACTTGGACTATTATGTCGTTGTGAATACAGCGCTGCCAGTTGCCTGTTTGATCATTGAGCTTGGTTTGAATAACCCTCATGGTGAGTGTAAACAGGACCTCTGTAGTAGGTTTGAATGCCTCTCTGGAAGTGGGTGTGTGTGAGAGAGATACATTCTTATAACGGAGGTCTCCGTTCGGTTATGCAGAGCATCTGACCTGTTTGTGATGCCCACGCTGATCATGAGAAATGGGTGCCCGGACGGAGAGCATGAGACGGTGTCAGGTCGACTGAGCCCTGCTCTTCTCGAGGACAACCTGCGGCAGAAACTCCACAGCCTCCGACTACATTACATGGCCTACACCCCACAGCTCTAAAAGTATCATAGTACTTAGTACATAGCCTAACAGCTATATTTTATATAGCCTTAAAGCTAGGGATCTATGTTTTTTGTACCATAGTTTATCATTTAGCCTGTTTCATATTATAGTATGTTTCCCTGTGCTGTGTTGTCGCCTTGAAAACAAGACTAAGTGCATCATTATACTTTTACATGGCATAACTGAACGTTACAATACAACATTATATGCATTCCAGTAATACTAACATTTTGAACACAATTTAGCATATTATGTTATCCAGAGCAGCTTACAGTGTATATTAAAGCTACTCCACCCGATGACTGGATGTTTCTGTTGCCTCACTCTCCCTGCTTTGCTTTCCCTGTAACCACAGAGAGCTCAAATCTAATTAGCTATGGCTTTTGGCTTAAAATGTTGTGTATAATCTTTTTTTTTTTAAGTGATTTGTGCTTCCCCCCACAAACATTAGAGCAATTGAATTTAATTGAATTTATTTGGGGTAACAGACATATACAACAAAATGTACAATGTGGACCCAGAGGATATCACTTATAAATATTAATTAAAACACTTGTTTCCAAAGTGGTCCTCGATGGTAAAAACAATAACACATATAAAGATTAAAAGGCAAGACAAAATGACAAACAACCATAAGTATATTCATTTATATTGACATCCTAAAAAATGGTACTATTCACTGCACTTTTCACTAACCTTAAAATTCAACCATATTAATTTCACATTTCGACCTTAAAAAACGATCTATTCATTGCACATCATGCCTATCATTCAAATAAATACACCTGACCAGCCGTAGGGTAAACAAGGGAGTGGTTTCTCTTACTTAGACAACCTTGTCCAAATGAAAACCTTTGCCTGCTTTTTAAAGCTATTTCTACTTTTTTGTTGTCTATTCCATAGACAAATGCCTGTATAGAAAAACGTGCTCCTCGCTGTACTGTTTACTCTTGGGATTTTACAATACATAACACTAGCTCTGGTATTGTAACTGTGTTGGTTATAGACGATTTCAATGTGGTTCTTCGTATAACCTGGGGCACGATCATTTAAGGTGTCAAACATATGATCAAGTTTAAGTTGGTCCAGTCTGGACTCCAAAGGCAACAAGCCCACCTCCCAGAACTCCTGTAACTCTATGTGGGTCCTAGGGGGGACATTCAGCATATACCCGATAACATTATTTTGCATGACCTGCATTCTCTTTTTCAGCTTTTTTGATAGCCCACTATACCAAGCAGAGCAGGCATAATCAAAATGACACTGAACCAAGGTTGAGACAAGCACTTTCTTAACTTCAATGTTAAAACATCTAGTGTTACGATATAAACATTTCAATTTGTTCGCCATTTTAGAAACACATTTTGCAGCAGTCAGGTCTCCAGAAAGGGATTGATCGAGGGACACACCAAGATAAGTTACACTTGTTTTAGATTCAATCTCCTTGCCTGCACAGTTTACCTTTATCTTGTCAGCCCTAAGCATTCTACGTTTTGTTCCAAATGTAGGGACAATTTGTCGTCAGTCAACCAATCTCTAACAAATTGCAATTCTTTACTTAAGGTCTCCTCTATGTAAACTGTATCCTCCCCTGATACCAGTATGGAAATGACAAACCAACAATATACATTTTTGCCCAGTGCAAACCCAAATTGAATCAGCTTTTGTTTCCTCTCCACTGAGAAGATGTTGTGGACTGCCAGGCCACTGCTGGGCTGCATTTGCCTGTTTTGTTTGTGATGGGACTAAAATGTCTCAAAGGGATCAGAGCGAACCAGTAGTGAGATGTAGAAGATGATGATGTCTGGCCGGTGGCAAGCTTGTGTGAAAATGTGTCTACTGTGGGTGTCTTGTGTGCATGTGTGTGCACACGGTCCCAATTTATTCCTCTTGAGGTTGACTTCTACGTGTGAGAACCATGACTTCTTCAGAGAGCCAATCTCTGAGAATAGTCAGATGGGATGGGGGGGGGGGCACTCTAGCGCAGACGTCAAATGAATCTGATGTGTCTTGGCAGATCTCCTCTGATCAGAAGCTGAATGCGGGCCCAAATGCAAGAAGGGTACCATACTTGTGATTCTCCCTCTTTTTCTTCCCCCATCACTGCTGAGGTCCAACAAGCTGACTATCAGCCATAAAAGCCTATGTGTGCTTTTATGTTGTGGGCAAACCAAAAAGATCCCAAGTTTTGTTGGATTTTTTGTGTTCCCCCTCATAGATATTTGGCTGACTTAAAATGGAAGCCCCAGATGCACCCAACTCCCTCCCTAAATGGCACCTGACTGTCAGAGCCTGAACGCTTGGCGGTGCCACCCAGGCTTGGTGTCTTTTGCGGTTCACTCCACCCGGGTCTGACATGTGGTGCAGAGGGGTTTCGCTTTAAATAACAATCCCAGGATCATCAAAGTGATGAGTGTCATCAACCTTTAGGGGTTTCTCGCTGACTGGAGATGGCGTGCCGGAATTAAGATGACTTCTGTTTTTCCATCTCAAACATTTGTCATCTATTTGTCCATTGCTTAATTGCATTACCCCATTGGCTGAGGAGTCAAGGGAAAGGAGGCCTCACACAGAGTATGACTCCTGAGATGCAAGGTTGACGTCTTTTCAATGCTTCAGACCATGTACTGTATCTCTCAACTTGGCTCACAGGGTGGACCGAGTCATCCTGCTCCCACTTTTACTGTGTAAAGGCTTTTGAAAGTTCCGAATGATGACTTCACACAATTACGATGAAGTCCCAGGCTTGTTGCTTGACAAGGCGATTCATCATGATTCTTTGTTGCATAATGCAGTCACTCTAATCATCATGGTCACTCTAATCATCATGGTCACTCTAATCATTATGGTCACTCTAATCATCAGTAATTCTAATCATCATAGTCATTGTCATCATCATAGTCACTCTAATCATCAGTAATTCTAATCATCATAGTCATTCTAATCATCATAGTCATTCTAATCATCATAGTCATTCTAATCATCAGTCATTGTAATCATCATAGTCACTCTAATCATCATAGTCACTCTAATCATCAGTAATTCTAATCATCAGTAATTCTAATCATCATAGTCACTCTAATCATCATAGTCACTCTAATCATCATAGTCACTCTAATCATCATAGTCACTCTAATCATCAGTAATTCTAATCATCATAGTCACTCTAATCATCATAGTCACTCTAATCATAGTCACTCTAATCATCATAGTCATTGTCATCATCGTTGTCACTCTAATCATAGTCATTCTAATCATAGTCATTCTAATCATCAGTAATTCTAATCATCATAGTCATTCTAATCATCAGTAATTCTAATCATCATAGTCATTCTAATCATCATAGTCACTCTAATCATCATAGTCACTCTAATCATCAGTAATTCTAATCATCATAGTCACTCTAATCATCATAGTCACTCTAATCATCAGTAATTCTAATCATCATAGTCACTCTAATCATCATAGTCATCATAGTCATTCTAATCATCATAGTCACTAATCATCAGTAATTCTAATCATCATAGTCATTGTCATCGTTGTCACTCTAATCATAGTCATTCTAATCATCATAATCATCATAGTCACTCTAATCATCAGTAATTCTAATCATCATAGTCACTCTAATCATCATAGTCACTCTAATCATCAGTAATTCTAATCATCATAGTCACTCTAATCATCATAGTCATTGTCATCATCGTTGTCACTCTAATCATAGTCATTCTAATCATCATAGTCACTCTAATCATCATAGTCATTCGAATCATCATAGTCACGCTAATCATCAGTAATTATAATCATCATAGTCATTCTAATCATCATAGTCATTCTAATCATCAGTAATTCTAATCATCATAGTCACTCTAATCATCATAGTCATTGTCATCATCGTTGTCACTCTAATCATAGTCATTGTCATCATCGTTGTCACTAATAATCATAGTCACTTTAATCATCATAGTCACTCTAATCATCATAGTCATTGTCATCATCGTTGTCACTCTAATCATAGTCACTCTAATCATCATAGTCACTCTAATCATCAGTAATTCTAATCATCATAGTCACTCTAATCATCAGTAATTCTAATCATCATAGTCACTCTAATCATCAGTAATTCTAATCATCATAGTCACTCTAATCATCATAGTCACTCTAATCATCATAGTCACTTTAATCATCATAGTCACTTTAATCATCATAGTCACTCTAATCATCATAGTCACTCTAATCATCATAGTCATTGTCATCGTTGTCACTCTAATCATAGTCACTCTAATCATCATAGTCACTCTAATCATCAGTAATTCTAATCATCATAGTCACTCTAATCATCAGTAATTCTAATCATCATAGTCACTTTAATCATCATAGTCACTCTAATCATCATAGTCATTGTCATCATCGTTGTCACTCTAATCATAGTCATTGTCATCATCGTTGTCACTAATAATCATAGTCACTTTAATCATCATAATCACTCTAATCATCATAGTCATTGTCATCATCGTTGTCACTCTAATCATAGTCACTCTAATCATCATAGTCACTCTAATCATCATAGTCACTCTAATCATCATAGTCACTCTAATCATCATAGTCACTCTAATCATCATAGTCACTCTAATCATCATAGTCACTTTAATCATCATAGTCACTTTAATCATCATAGTCACTCTAATCATCATAGTCACTCTAATCATCAGTAATTCTAATCATCATAGTCACTCTAATCATCATAGTCACTCTAATCATCATAGTCACTCTAATCATCATAGTCATTGTCATCATCGTTGTCACTCTAATCATAGTCACTCTAATCATCATAGTCACTCTAATCATCATAGTCATTGTCATCATCGTTGTCACTCTAATCATAGTCATTGTCATCATCGTTGTCACTCTAATCATAGTCACTCTAATCATCATAATCACTCTAATCATCATAGTCATTGTCATCATCGTTGTCACTCTAATCATAGTCACTCTAATCATCATAGTCACTCTAATCATCAGTAATTCTAATCATCATAGTCACTCTAATCATCAGTAATTCTAATCATCATAGTCACTCTAATCATCAGTAATTCTAATCATCATAGTCACTCTAATCATCATAGTCACTCTAATCATCATAGTCACTCTAATCATCATAGTCATTGTCATCATCGTTGTCACTCTAATCATAGTCATTCTAATCATAGTCACTCTAATCATCATAGTCACTAATCATCATAGTCACTCTAATCATCAGTAATTCTAATCATCATAGTCATTCTAATCATCATAGTCACTCTAATCATCATAGTCACTCTAATCATCATAGTCACTCTAATCATCATAGTCATTCTAATCATCATAGTCATTCTAATCATCATAGTCACTCTAATCATCATAGTCACTCTAATCATCATAGTCATTCCAATCATCATAGTCATTCTAATCATCATAGTCATGGTCATCATCGTTGTCACTTTAATCATCAGTCATTCTAATCATCATAGTCATTCTAATCATCAGTAATTCTAATCATCATAGTCATGGTCATCATCGTTGTCACTTTAATCATCAGTAATTCTAATCATCATAGTCATTGTCATCATCGTTGTCACTCTAATCATCATAGTCACTCTAATCATCCGATTAAATCTCTCTAATCATCATGGTAAAGTAGCTTAACGTTTTGTTGTCCAATTAGTACACAAATTTGTCTGCAGTAAGTCACACATTGTAAATATACGTTTGATAAAGTAGTAATTACTTTTGTTCTGAGGCCTGGTACTTTCCTGTCCCTTTCGTGTTGTTAGTCAACCACATACAATGAAGACACACAGCACAGTTTTGCTAGCGTTTGATGACTTTGGGGCAGAGATGAAGTGGCTTAGCGGCTAGTTAGCGACCCAGTGAGCTGAGACTCATGGTTTGTGTGTGTGTGTGTGTGTGTGACGACGGAGCTGTCACACAGTAATACATCATCCTTTGATTGATGGCTCTGTAGCAGTTATTTGTCTCCCATCGTCACAGAGTGTGACACTTCTTCGTGTTTGACTCTCATGCTGCTGAATGGGCCAGATAAGTGGGCCGCCGCATCCTTCAAGCTTCTGATTGGAGAGAAGTTTATTTCCATCCCCACAGTAACTTGAAAAGTGTTATTGTCTCTGTTTAATCTTCTGCTCTGGGTTGACGCTTACTCATGTGGACATAGACCTCGTGTTACACCCCCCCCACCAACCTTTATCCTTTTGACCTTGACTTTTATAGAGGCATGTTCTAGTATCTCCCATATACCCTGAAACTAGCTTCACATTAGTTCATGCAATGAGATGTGAAAGGTGATGCTCTTTTTTGTTCTGATATTGTCCTGACGACCATAGGGCTGGTGGCACAGTACCACAGTGGTCAGCGCTGTGACAGCCAAGGGGTTGTGCGTGTGACAGTGTGGGCGAGACTTTGTGCGTCAGCTGTCAGCCGCCTCTCACTTCTCCAGTCGCCTTCACATTGCACTTGGGCGGGGGCTATCAGGATAGCGGTGTCCCCCACCCCTATCATAATGGAGTTTTTTTTTGGGGGGGGGGGGGACACAACTTTGATGGAACCTTCTCTCTCGCTGATGTGGGACTTGAAAGACAACTTCTCCTCATGCTCAGTGAACCAGGACAATGTGGCTGTAGCCAGGGAGAAGAGCCAGTAACTGGCACATCTTCCTGCCCTATTTTTTTTTTTTCACACCACAACACATTTCTCATGTCGACCTTGGTATTCCTTAAAATTGCGGGAAATTATGTTTCCGTGACGCACTGACATGTATTATTCAGTCACAGGCCTGCCTCTGTGGGTGTAATTTGCTTTACCCCCCCCCCCCCCCCCATTATGAAATCTTGAAATATTTATGAGCAAGCGACTTGGAAGGTTTTCAATGTTTGCCATAGTGGGTGAGCTTACACACAAGCCTTACAAAGGAGCGGTTTAAGAATGTCCCTTGTGAACCCAGTTGTGCTTTTATGTTATATAGAGATACATTTTCCATTCAGTCCATTACGAGTGCCATTCCTGGATATGCATGTTGTTCATATCAGTTCTACTCATGCTGCGATTTAATACAATCCAGCAAATGTATCTTTGCCTGAAAAGAATGCCTAAGGAGCATATCCTTTTCAAGGTCAAATAGACATCCACATACCAGGAGAGAAGGATAGCAAAATCTAGATGTCTGTGTATTCCAGAGGCCCTCCAAGGCACTTGTTCTAATTCCAAGCAAATTTTTCCATGGTTGTACACGGGAGGGGGGTGTATTATCCTATGTTATGTATGTATAGCTCTAAGGCAAACATTTTTAAATTGGGAATGTTGGCTGCTGGCTTCACGTCTCCGCAGGTTTGCTAATTGATAATAATTGATTTAATGATCTATTTGTTTAAACTCTGGGCTCTCCCCACTCGTTTGAATCTTAATTCAGATTGAGTTGTCCTCCATGTGTCGCACCAACATGGCCTCAAACCACGCCTTTCTTCAGAGAGACTGTTGCCGGGCGGAAATGACAACACTTTAGCACTGTGGCGCATTTGTATAATGCTCTATGGAAGGATGGATGGGGTAGCATTGCCAAGTACCTCTGAGCGCAGACAAAAGTATTTTAAAAGAACTTCCGACTCCTTTGAGTCACTATGCGTCGAGACTTCAAAAGTGTAAACTCTTAAACCCTTACTATGTATCTATGTTTGTCCTCTGTTGCGTGCCTTTCTTTTTTTTTAATGAAATCAATACTTTTAAGTTAAACATTAAATCAAATACAACCACCGACTGTTTCCCCATTGCTGTTGCTCTAAGACGGCAAGTCAATGCGCATGTGCAACATTGAATCTCAACAAGGAAACAGTCCGTGGTTGTATTTGTTTAACATTTTATTAAACAGTATGGATTTCAGCAAACAAAATAAATCGCTAAACAACAGAGGACAAACACAGTTACACGGCAGAGTTTCTATTTTAATTCACCGGACATTTTAAGAAATTTACCGGAGCCATATGCATTGGGTGCGTAACCTGATTAGGGCGTCCAGCCACGGTGCTCAGAATGACAGAAATCACATTTTCATTATGGTAATTCATTTTAACAGAACTGTCACGTCCTGGCCAGTATAAGGGTTAATTGTCATTTTAGTTTGGTCAGGACGTGGCAGAGGGTATTTGTGTTATGTGGTTCAGGGTGGTGTTTTGGTAAAAGGGCGTTTGATTTAGTATTTCCGGGTTTTTGGTTTATGATCTATGTTTATGTAATTCTATGTCTAGTCTAGGTAGTCTGTTTCTATGTAGAGTTAATTGGGGTGGACTTCCAATTGAAGGCAGCTGTGTGGTGTTGCCTTTGATTGGAAGTCCTATATTAGTTGGGTGTGTTTGTCTGTGTGTTTGTGGGAGATTGTTCTGAGTTTAGCCTTGTGCCTTGCCAGACTGTCTATTGATCGTTCGTTCTCGTTTTGTTATTTTTGTGTTCATTTTGGAGTTAATAAACGTCAAGATGAGCTTACACATACCTGCTGCGTTTTGGTCCTCCTTAACCAACGACAACCGTGACAAGAACATGCAACTCGGATGCAACGAATTCCGATGTCCATAAGGCTAGCGGAAGCTAAGCTTTCCCCAAAGTTAATTGAATTAAATTGCCAAAATAATATAGCATAATTAACTTACTCCCATCTATACAGAAATAAATCAAATCATTCAAAATAGGCTACTACACCAGAAAGCATGATTTGGCCACAGAGGATCATTAGCTCTTTTAAAAAATTCTTTTTTTTTTTGTTTTAAATCAAATAGCCTACAGTCGGAAGGGCCGACAATTTGGGCAGAGCGAACGGCAAATACCAAATAGAAGATTGTTGAGTTGTGACTGTCAGTGAAAAGCAGAGAGACCCAGCCAGGCATATCGCAATATTTAAAAATACAATCTCGGGGAAACAGTTTGGAAAACGAATGGCTATTGTTGTAAAGAGGCTACTTTTCATCGTCTTCTATCTTATTGACTACCAGCCGGAGAACATCGTCCATATGATTGTGCATATTCACTGTTTTCATCATTGGGTCAGTGCCACTTTTTGTTGGTTTTGGACAATCATTCCCCCCTCCAGGTGAGATGGGTTCCATATTGTATTTGTCTCCCCTTTTCTTAGGTCTATTATATGGATTAGACAACTTCATTTTTATTGATTTATTGAGCCTAAAATTACCTGCTAACAGAAATCCTGGTAGATTTAAGAATTTAGATATATATATTTTTTTTATATCAACGCATAACAACTCGAAGGAGTCGTTGGTTCATTTAAAAAATAAATAAAAAATGCGCTCAACTCCGTGGAGAAGGTACTTGGCAAGGGGTAGCCTCTTTTGTTATTATTTTGCTCCCACGCTCTTTGGCTATGGTATGGTCCATGGTCAGAGGGGGTTGCTATGCTCGGGTATCATTCTCTCTCTCTCTCTGTCTTAAAAGGAGACCTGGTTTCCTCTTGACACAATACTGTTTTGATCAGTCACACGTGATAAAAAAATCTGCTTAAGCCATTGCTAATCATTCTAGGTCAGAGCTGTGAGGAGCCGCCCTTTAATCTCCATGCAAGATTTTGTTTGCTAGTGAAGTGTATACATGCACACGCACACTACAGGCTTACTCTATGTACAGTATGTGACGTACACACTATCAATTGAAATTGATTTATTGCAAATTGTGAAAAGTCAACTTGGCCCGAATGGTTTTTTGAACGAACAGAGTACCAAGTGGGGGTCAAACGTATGTTTTCCCTTCTGAAATATTCCATATTGACCAATATTTCTTCTCAGTTATTTTAGTTATTCTGATATTTGCAAAGCCTCGGTTTTAAAATTGCAACAGGGTTGGGGTCAATTCAAAGCAAATTCCCTGTTTTCAAAGTTCATTTTAGGATTTAATTTTGATTAAATAGTCTTTACAGTGCCTTTGTTTGTATGAGAGAGTGAATGTGTTATAAGAATCACTTGACATATTAGGTTCTGAGGGTTAATGAATTGGGAACAGAAATACAGACACATAAACCCTGTTCATCGCTTGATCACTGACTGGCCTTCCCTGTAGCTCAGTTGGTAGAGCATGGTGTTTGCAACGCCAGGGTTGTGAGTTCGATTCCCACGGGGGGCCAGTACGGGGGGAAAAAAATGTATGAAATGAAAATGAAATGAAATGTATGAAATGTAAGTCGCTCTGGATAAGAGCATCTGCTAAATGACTAAAATGTAAAAAAAGTGACAGTTGAATACGTTCATTGAAATGGAATCTCCAACATTCACGTGAAGATCCCCTCTACTCAAATCTAATTTGAATTCACCTTCCGAATGGCTTGGAGTGTAGCTGGACTATTACCTCATTTCTGCCTGGTTATTGTACTGTACCATGTACCCTTTATATTCTGACGTCAATGCTGCATATCAACTAGTGAAGAATACACACTGCACTGTGATAGGCTTTGATAGAGAGCACCGGACAGGGGATTCTTTCTCCTCCGAGTGGATGAATGGAGTTTGTCCTCTCTGCTGCCTTCCTTCTTTCATGAGCGAGGGAGGAGGTAGACGGCCTGGGGAAGATTAAGAGGGAGTCCGTCAAATGAAGAAGAGAGAGGGGAGAAAATGGTCAGCCACCGCATTACACTCGCTTTGAGGGAAGAATTTCCCTGTGTCTACACATGCTCGCATACACATATGCAGATATATCTATCTTAAGGTATTCCAGTAGAATTTTTCTTCTCTCTTATCTCCTCTCCTCTCTTGGTCACTCATGCTTGCCCTTTTTCTGCTTCGTGCCTTTTCTATGCCCCCCAAAAACCTGCAGCCCTTGTCCTAGCTCTCCAGGACCAGTGTTATATTGAAAAACATTTATTCTAGGCGACTTTGCAAAAAACCTCACATACTTATTTAGTAAATAGTAAAGTAAATAGTATTTACTATATGATGAGTTAACAGCGAGAGGTCTTTAAGAGGTCTGTGTCTAGTCACAAAGCACCGCTACCACGACTGTCCCCTCCACAGCCACCTGAAAGTCTTTTAGAGCGGTCATGTTTACCACAGACAGACAAGCGACCATAAGGGCATTTTGAGGATTGTTAAAATGCTGCAGAAACAGGGGTAGTAGATCAATATTTAATTCCACGTTTTTATAACGATCGATGCGGCCGTATTGACGTCTTAAAAAGATAGCGCTCCTGGCCAAAGGAGCAGACGGGGCTTTTTAAACAGTACTCGACTATTTGATGGACAACTTGATTGATGGGTTTGGCTGAGTTAAACAAGTGGAACTGGGTTGGAGGGCTTGAACAGAAGCGTACTGAAGTGTATTTTAAAGCAAGTTCTGCCTCAGCCGAGTGCATGGAGCAATAACAAAGGGTGTCCTAGAAAGACGCGGAGTCACGCTAACTAAAACGGACGCAATCGCACTCGCGTGCGATATGCTCAAAGCCTCATAGTGACCACACACAGACACCCAAATGTCTACTTTCTTTGGATCCACACCATAATATTTCTGCAAGCATGCACATTTTAGAGTTGTATGGACCCTATACAGATCTATGGACCATTGAGTCCAACTCAAAAATGCACACGTACACACAGAGAATAGAAGGTCAGTGAGTGTGAGTGGATGTCGTGATGCTTGGTTCCCACTGACCCTGCTGGGGAATGGTCTCTCCCTGAGTGGACACACACTCTCTGAGACGGAGTCTCTGATGCTCTGCTGTTCATTTCTCTCCCACCACATGCATGCAGGCACACACACACGTGAAAACAAACACACACAGCGCATTATCCTGACGAGACGGAAGGAACAGCCTGGGGTGGGTGTTTTTTATGTGTGTGTGGGGAGTTTGGGACGTTACATCTGTGAGGGTCATATTTCTCTGTCCCTTGGATCTCTCATCCTTGCTCTCCATTGCGTGCTTTCTCTCTCTCTCTCTCTCTCTCTCTCTCTCTCTCTCTCTTCCTCGCTCCTGCTCTCTTTTCCCCATCTCTCTCTCTCTCTTCCTTGCTCCTGCTCTCTTTTCCCCATCTCTCTCTCTCTCTCTCTCTCTCTCTCTCTCTCTCTCTCTCTCTCTCTTCCTCGCTCATGCTCTCTTTTCCCCTCTCTCTTTTGCTTGTCTGTCAAGGGCTCTCTCTCTTCCTCTCTCCTCTCTCTCTTCCCCTCATGCTCTCTTTTCCCATCTCACTCTCTCTTCTCTTCCTTGCTCTCGTCTTTTCCCATCTCTCTCTCTCGCTCTCCTCCATCTCTTACTTCCGCTCATCCTCTTTTCCCTTCTTCTTCATCCTTGTGTGTCAGACTCCTCTCTCTCTCTCTCTCTCTCTCTTCATGTCCGCTCCTGCCTCTCTTTTTCCCCATCTCTCTCTCTCTCTCTCTTCCTTGCTCCTGCTCTCTTTTCCCCTCTCTCTCTCTCTCTCTCTCTCTCTCTCTCTCTCTCTCCTCGCTCATGCTCTCTTTTCCCCATCTCTCTCTCATTTGCTTGTGTTGTCAAGGACTCTCTCTCTCTCTCTCTCTCTCTCTCTCTCTCTCTCTCTCTCTCTCTCTCTCTTCCTCGCTCATGCTCTCTTTTCCCCATCTCTCTCTCTCTCATTTGCTTGTGTTGTCAAGGACTCTCTCTCCCCCGGCCACATCCACTAGAGCTGTGCTGCAGCAGCCTCCGTCCCCGGTAGGAAATAGGTTCTGATTGGTGGGACAAGTTGAATAAATTACACAAGCACTGTTATACTCCGCAGTGGCCAACTGTGTTCCGACTGATCTCTCTCTCCCTCGCCTCTTTTCCCATTTCCCCATGTCTCCATCACATATCTTTCTCTCCTCTTTTTTCTGAGCCACCCTCTCATTGACTTGTTCTACTCTACCGTTATCTCATCTTCTCTTTAGCTCAAAAAGCTTGACAATAAACATTCATAAACGTTTCTCTACATGAACTAACATATTCCTCTTAACTTTTGCATGATTCATTGTAATTACTTACGTTTACTTCCATTTTATTATTTTTGTCAGCCATCTTCCCTGAAGCAACTGTCCAACTTTTGAGAACCACTCGATAGAAAGTCTTCACCTCGATTCGCTTCGTTTGGAGGGTCAACTAGGGGGCTGAAAAGGCACTACGCTTCTCTCAAAGTTAAATTGGAATACCACTCTGACAAAGCCTTGTTGGGGCTCGCGGGATTGCGCAAAATGGAGGGGAGGGCTAAGAGTGGGTGGGGGGGTGGTGTATTGGGATTGAGTCTGAGTTGCACCTGCCCGGGCTTGTTAGGCCTTGTGATTCACTGCCAAAAAGATAACATGAAACACAACTCTCCAGGAAGAGGCCTTTATTGTTGATTTATGGCGAGGATTTCCCTCTGTGTGTGCATGCGTGAGTGAGAGAGAGAGAGCGCGAGATGAAACAACACGATGGTGGGAGAATGAAAATGACAGCTCTCCGAAGTGTGGATTTTCAAAATTGAGTTTGAGCTTCGAGACAGAACCTCTGAATGTCATCAGCTCACACAGCCTGTTGCGTCATTGGCTATTGTCATCATTATCACAAATCAGTGAATGATAATGATTAAAGGATTACACTACAGTATCATTTTATCCTTTCATCGTTATCATCACTTCGATTTCTTTGTACTAAATATCCTCAGTATCAGCGTCTTTGATTTGACTGTAATGCTAATCTTAATTTATATATAATCATTTTTTATGTAAGCTGTGACGGTTATGTTTGATCATAATCTTATGCTTGACTGTTATAATTGAATCTATAACTGCGATTTGACTTATTCTCCATCATCTTAAAGTTATTCATCATCATCCTCATCATCCCATGGTTGGTATGTTTGTATATCCTCCTTATGTATGGGTATGAGTATTGCTGCCTCTGACAAGAAGCCTGGGTTTTCATGGCACAGGTGGTAGTGCACTTGTCACGTAACCTGCTCTATTCAGTTCATGTGACCAATAACATTTGATTTGACTTGACACACACACATACAAGCGCGCACACACCCCGCTGGCCACGGTGGAGCTACAACTTGGTTGTTTACGGTTAAATCAGTCAGAAGAACAAGAAGCTTTTAATGCAGCGCTCCTCTTCACTCCCCTTTTAATGAGTGGCCATGTCTCATAATCTATAGTGTGTACTTACCCTGAGGGCTAATCAGCCTGATGAGCGGTCGGTGTGTGTGTGTGTCAGGTGTATGTTGAGCATCATGACTGTCGTATGGTTGACTGTTTTTGTTGTGATGTGGATCTTTTCCTCTCTGGCTGTCTCTAATGCTTGTCCTTTTACAGTAATGTAAAGTGTTGCTTTGTCTTTTACATCACACCGTGCCTATGGGGGTACCACAGGGTTCAATTCTCGGGCCGACTCTTTTCTCTGTATATATCAACGATGTCACTCTTGCTGCGGGTGATTCCCTGATCCACCTCTACACAGACAACACCATTCTGTATACATCTGACCCTTCTTTGGACACTGTGTTAACTTCTATGGGCTAGGTGGGACGCTACCGTCCCACCTGCGGGACACAGCCAGTGAAATATCAAAAACAAAATTCAAAAACAACAAAATGTCATAATTCAACTTTCTCAAACATACAACTATTTTACACCATTTTAAGATAAACTTCTCGTTAATCTAACCACATTGTCCGATTTCAAAAAGGCTTTACAGCGAAAGCAAAACATTAGATTGTTAGGAGAGTACATAGACAGCCATTTTCCAAGCAAGGACATGTGTCAATGAAACCCAAAACACAGCTAAATGAAGCACTAACCTTTGACGATCTTCATCAGATGACACTCCTAGGACATTATGTTATACAATACATGTATGTTTTGTTCGATAAAGTTCATATTTATATCCAAAAACAGCATTTTACATTGGCGCGTGATGTTCAGAAAATGTATTCCCACCAAAACGTCCGGTGAATGTGCACATCAATTTACAAAAATACTCATCATAAACGTTGACAAAATATCTAACAATTATTTTAAGAATTATAGATAGACAACCCCTGTATGCAACCTCTGTGTCAGATTTTAAAATAGCTTAACGGAGAAAGCACATTTTTCAATATTCTGAGGACATAGCTCAGCCATCACGGTGAGCTATTCAGACACCCGCCAAGTTCGGGGCAACCTAAACTCCGAATTAGTATTAGAAATATGCTCTTACCTTTGCTGATCTTCATCAGAATGCACTCCCAGGACTGCTACTTCCACAAGAAATTTTGTTTTTGTTCGAAATAATCCATATTTATGTACAAATACCTCCGTTTTGTTCGTGCGTACAGATCACTTATCCAGAGGCATAACGCGCGAGTGCGGAATGAGAGACAAAGTCAAAATGTTCCATTACCGTACTTAGAAGCATGTCAAACGCTGTTTAAAATCAATCTTCGATAATATTCCAACCGGACAATAGCATATTCATTCAAGAAGATAAAGAAGGAGGGGCACGCTCGTGGGATCGAGCATATCCAATCTCTTTGTTGCCAGGCAGACCACTCAGTAACTGAGCTCCTATTATCTGCCCACTGACAGGAAAATGCTCAAACCACTTTCTGAAGGCTTTAGACAACCAATGGAAGCCTTAGGAAGTGCAACGTCACCCCACAGACACTGGAGCTTCGATAGAGAATCAAAAGAAGAACTACAATTCTCAGACTTTTCACTTCCTGCTTGGATTGTTCTCAGGTTTTTGCCTGCCATATGAGTTCTGTTATACTCACAGACACCATTCAAACAGTTTTAGAAAGAAACTTCAGAGTGTTTTCTATCCAAATATACTAATAATATGCATATTCTAGTTTCTGGGCCAGAGTAGTAACCTGTTTAAATTGGGTACGTTTTTCATCCGGCCGTGAAAATACTGCCCCCTAGCCCAGACAGGTTAACAAACCTCCAAACAAGCTTCAATGCCATACAACACTCCTTCCATGGCCTCCAACTGCTCTTAAACGCTAGTAAAACTAAATGCATGCTTTTCAACCGTTTGCTGCCCGCACCCGCCCGCTCGACTAGCATCACTACGCTGGACGGTTCCGACTTAGAATATGTGGACAACTACAAATACTTAGGTGTCTGGCTAGACTGTAAACTCTCCTTCCAGACTCATATTAAACATCTCCAATCCAAAATTAAATCTAGAATCGGCTTCCTATTTCGCAACAAAGCCTCCTTCACTCACGCCGCCAAACATACCCTCGTAAAACTGACTATCCTACCGATCCTCGACTTCGGCGATGTCATCTTCAAAATAATCTCCAACACTCTACTCTGCAAACTGGATGCAGTCTATCACAGAGCCATCCATTTTGTCACCAAAGCCCCATACACCACCCACCACTGCGACCTGTATGCTCTCGTCGGCTGGCCCTCGCTACATATTTGTCGCCAGACCCACTGGCTCCAGGCCATCTATAAGTCTTTGCTAGGTGAAGCTCCGCCTTATCTCAGCTCACTGGTCACGATAACAACACCCACCCATAGCACGCGCTCCAGCAGGTATATCTCACTGGTCATCCCCAAAGCCAACACTTCCTTTGGCCGCCTTTCCTTCCAGTTCTCTGCTGCCAATGACTGGAACGAATTGTAAAAAATCGCTGAAGCTGGAGACTTATATTACCCTCACTAACTTTAAACATCAGCTATATGCGCAGCTATCCGATCGCTGCAGCTGTACATAGCCCATCTGTAAATAGCCCACCCAATCTACCTACCTTATCCCCATATTGTTTTTATTTACTTTTCTGCTCTTTTGCACAGCAGTATTTCTATTTGCACATCATCATCTGCACATCTATCACTCCAGTGTTAATTTGCTGAATTTTAATTACTTCGCTACTATGGCCTATGTATTGCCTTACCTCCTCATGCCATTTGCACACACTGTATATAGACTTTCTTTTTTTCTATTGTGTTATTGACTGTACGCTTGTTTATTCCATGTGTAACTCTGTTGTTGTTTGTGTCGCACTGCTTTGCTTTATCTTCGCCAGGTCGCAGTTATAAATGAGAACTTGTTCTCAACTTGGCTACCTGGTTAACTAAAGGTGAATAGAAAAATAAATGAAATCTACAGTGCCCTCAGAAAGCACTCACACCTCTTTCCTTTTTCCACATTTTGTTGTTACATTTTTTGTCAACGATCAACACAAAATGCTCTGTCACACAGTGGAAGAAAAATTCAAACATTTGTAAAACTTTTATGAAAAATAAAAAATACATCTTGTTCAATACAGCTAGAATCACATTTGGCAGCGATTACAGCTGGGAGTCTTTCTGGGTAAGTCTCTAAGAGCTTTGCACACCTGGTTTGTACAATATTTGCACATTTTATATTTAAATTTCTTCCAGCTCTTTCCGTTCGGTTCTTGGTCATTGCTAGACAGCCATTTTCAATTCTTGGCATAGCTTTTCAAGCCGATTTAAGTCCAAACTGTAACTAGGCCACTCAGGAACATTCAATGTCATCTTGGTAAGCAACTCCAGTGTATATTTGGCCTTGTGTTTTAGGTTATTGGCCTGCTGAAAGGTGAATATGTCTACCAGTGTCTGTTGGAAAGCAGACTGAACCACGTTTTCCTATAGGATTTTTGCCTGTGATTAGCTCTATTCTGTTTCTTTTTATCATAAAAAACTCCCTAGTCCTTGCCGATGACAAGCATACCCATAACATGATGCAGCCACCACCATGCTTTAAAATATGAAGAGTGATACTCAGTGACGTGTTGTGTTGGATTTGCCCCAAACATAACGCTTTTGTATTCAGGACATTTTGGCAGTTTTACTTTAGTGCCTTATTACTAACAGGATGCATTGGAATATTTTTATTCTGTACAGGCTTCATTCATTCTTTTCACTCTGTCAATTCGGTTAGTACTGTGAAGTAACTACAATGTTGTTGATCCACCCTAAGTTTTTTCCTATCACAGCCATTCAGTTCTGGAACTGTTTTAAAGTCACTATTGGCCTCATGGTGATATCCATACTCCTTACTCACCGGCAACTGAGTTAGGCAGGACTATTCGAAAAGGGACACAAGCAATTTTTTCCTGAATGTTAAATAGAACAGCCAATAGAACTCACAGGTAGTTTGAAAGAAGAGCAAACACGCAGTGGCAGTAGGCTATAGCAGTTACAGTATTTATTCAGACCCATAACTATTCAATCTTTGTGAAGAGAAGTGAAAGCCTTCTGCATCTAATTCCAGTCCTATATTATTCAAGGATGTCATTCGAACAAATTATGAAAGGGATGAAGCAACAATAGAGAGAGAGAAAGAGGAGGAAGGCAAATAACATTAGGGGTAATATTATGAAAGGTATATATGCGTCAGCCTACTATTTATACGAATAGGCCTTATTATATTTCACAATTAAAATCAAATTCGCAAGTCTATACTTGTGACTTTATTGGCTGCATGTGCTGCACCAGAATCACATGTTCTCTTCTGCTTTATCACGGTTTGAGTGATGTGTGTAATTCCAGTCCATATAATACAGTATAATACAGTACAGTAATACAGTTCACACTAAAAAAGATTTTACCTACAGGAGCTAGTTTCATTTATTTACCCAAGAGAGCATATAGCTGGCTACATCTATGGGCTTTTGTTTTTCTGTTGTGCGTAATGTTCTGTAGCCTATATCGTATATGTATTGGATAACGGCACAATCATTTGGGCTTTATTGGGCTTGTGCTCATTAAATGTCGTTAATGTAAATGTATTTGATGTGGCTCGTCAGGCTCCGGTGGCATCAGCTTTTCTTTTCTGCTGATCAAAGCTCTAATCAAATCCAGACGTATTAATGTGCTTTATAATGCTTTTGAATGTCTCTTCCGGTTTTGCCAGCAAATACCAGGTTACCCAGGAGAAAAGGGATTTATTCCCGGGATGGAACATTTTTGCAAAATTACCGGGAAAAGATTCAGCCCTAATCTTCACCCCACTAGTAACTTCAGATAGTCATACATCATAATATAGTAGCCTATATTCTGTTCCACACAGGAAATACATGGTAGAATTCATTTGCTAGCTTAAAAATGGTGGTCTGTTTTGGTCTCCAAGGTTATCATGCGAAGGCTCTCTTTTTCAATATGAGTTAAGGTTTTATTAAATTCTGGTTATGCAAAATGAATGTTACAGATTGACAATATGCATTCCTCTCGTGTTCCGGCCTATGCTGGGCTTGGTGTTGCAGTGAAACCCCTCCCCCACCCACTCTTAAAGGGGCGGCTGGGAGGTGACAGACAAGGTTATTTATGATAGAGATAGAAATAGGAGGGAGAGAAGGTGAAATTCGAGGGAAATTACTAGTCAGTGCACACACACACACACACACACACACACACACACACACACACAGCTAATTACCTCTCCATCTGCTTGTCCCTCCTGGATGTTTTTAATAATTCCCACCAATCAAAAATAAGCAAATGAGATGTCCTTTGTTTGCACCCCTCCTGTGTCCTGACAAGGCATAGTGATCTGGTTTAATATGCTCCATACTTTTTGAGATAACTTAGTTTGAATAAAATATAAAAATACAACTTTGTCTCCTATGGTAAATGCCCAAGTGACCTCTTAGTGTCAGTATGTGCTCAGATAATGTCAATGTAGTCCTGTGATTGGAGTTTCTGTTCTCTCCTTCTGCGCCGTTATTGGCTCTTGGTGATCTAGCAGGTGTGAGGCCTCCATCATCACCACTTAGGACCACGAGGCTCGGTTCTGTTCCAAAATGGAGACGACACAAGAGAGGATTTAGCACTAGCGACACTCTATTAAACATCAAGCATCACATGAAGCTTCAACCACTGAAGCGTGAAACGATTATCGTAGATCATCAATCACCATCATCTAGCCAATCCGTTTGAGCCCCAGAAATAAGCCAGTTATATTCATATTTCTTCAAAGTGATCTCGAGGTAGCTCTCTTCGCTCAGGGAATTCAGGTCTCTTGCTAGTTAGCGGGTTATTGATTTGAAGCAGCCTTCTATTAGGAGAATGTCTCATCCACCCGCATTGTACTGAGAGACTGAGGCTGAAGCGGAGGCTGACAAAATGTCCTTGACAGTGCAAATCCTACTATGGCAGAGATAAACATGATTAAAGAAAGCCTCCCACAAGAATTGCGTCCCACATTAATGGGTTCCCACTAGAATACAAAACGTATACAGGTTAAAATTCCAATATAACAGGCCTAATTGAAAAAGAGTCATTGTGTTAGAAATTACATTCCTGCATTTTCCTGCATCCTACATGTTCCTGCATTCAAATGTGTATTCATCTCCTGAATACATTATGGAATTTAACCTTGTCTTGTTGATAATTTTACTTTTAATTGACTTTTTTTTCTCTTATTGGTACATAACCAGTGTTGTGTTCATTCAATGTTCTAGCGATGCCTATGCTCTTGCTCTTCTTTGCCATTTTCCTCCTTGGTTGTTCCACCCGTTTCACAGCCCTCTTTGAATGAGCGGGAGGCCTGGCCTGTGTATGCCCTGGCTAGTCATTAATAATGAATTGTGTTGGGTCTGTTTGAGAGATAATGATGGTAGTGATTGGAGACGGGTGTCCTTAGAACCCCGCGGGTGGGATTATCGCACACTGTCAGTCATTTCCACTGCTAAGCCAATAGGAGCTCTCTTGACGGAGGAGCAGAGCACTTTCACTGGGTGAGATTGACAGTGTGCAGCCTTTATATGCCCCATTCAGGGTATTTGCAGTTGTAGTATAAACATTGGCGCTAGCTTTTCAGTCTAGCGGTATGTCCAGTTGACTTTGAGTGCATAGTGCTGCCCAACTGCGTTTGAAATTGGTCAGTTACATTATTGTGGTTGGTTGCTTTCCAGTTCTCTTTGCAGCAATTGAAGCAACTAATTACTAGTGTTGTCTCTCCAGCACTTTTCAGGGCTGTAACAGCCTTATACTGGTGGAGCAGTGCTGGCTTCTTGGCTTTAGCATGTTCAAGAGGTTACTGTAGTCTGTAGTACTCTGACACTGTGGCTCTACTCTCATTAGACCTGTGATGTCTTAACTGTGTCTGTTTGACAAGGCTACATAGAGTCTGCTTATTACTGTACCTCCTGGCCCATGGCCCATGGAGATGAAGCCACATGGAAATAAAACAACCTTTTGGTTTTGGCTGATGTATATGGGATTCTTTTGAGTCCGGTGGATGAGGAAATCGAGTGGTCATTTCCGGTGTACTTTGCGCTAACTCTATCATTGCAAGAAAGTGAGAGAGAATTTTAAGAGGCTTTGTCTGAGCAACAGGAATCCGGCCTAAAGTTCTGGCAGACTCAGGGAAGGGGGTTAATTACATGTACGTGTCGAAACTATTCTGATCAGTCTCCCGCTCCACTAACAACTACATTTGGCGCTTGAACAACCCTTGTCACTGCATACTTCTCAAACGAAGCAGTTGGGAAATGTGCAAATGTCATGCTTTACAATCGAAGCAGCTTGTCTGAACATTACACTCTAAACTGGCTGCTTCCAGTCTTTGGCTATCACCGTTTGGCTACCCACAATGGACTTGGAGGCTTTAGTTATCATAATTTCCATTAAAGGACCCATGAGCACCAACGTGTTCATTTTTCAACCATTTTCCATCTTAAAAATTAGGCAGAAGTAAAGGATTTGATTTCTGGTCAAACAGATGGAAGTGTATCTTAGAAAACATCTACCAGATAAAGTCTTACGGTATTAGAAATACATCAAAACACAATAATGTTGAACTCTAATATCGACAACTAATATCCACACATATTTCGTTTTGGATAAATGTATTTTCCTTTTTGTAAGTTTAAGAAACATTGCCTTGTGCCTTGTGAGTCTGTTTCCAAAAACCTACATATCTCAAAGTTTTTTTCTAATTTCTCTCTCATGAGGAGGGAGGATAATGAAAGTTCACAGAACTAACAGTAAAGGTAGACCTACCAATTAGTTAGTGTTCTTACTGCTATACATTTTGGTTTATGAATTATTAAGCGATTAAAACTTGTAATTCTGTGACCAAATCGGTGATTGAATTGAATTGGCAATTGAATTGGTTACAATGAGAAATCGTAGTAGTCACGAACCACAGTTGGGTCACATGCTACTGTCTCTCTGCTGTTAGCTCCTTCCACTGGCATACTGTTATATTTAGCTCATTACTGTTTTCTTTCTGTCATCTTTCTGTTTTCACAAAGAAAGTGTGAAAACAGTCTGGACAACCCCTCCTTCTGCCTCTCTTCTCTCTCTCTCTGCAGTTAATGTCACCTCTCCCGGCTCTTACTGACACCTACCAAGGAGTCCCCTCTCTTTCCATTTACTGTAACCAGCATCTGCAGATGTTGACTTTTGGTCTGGTTCAGCCTTGATTTGGCGCAAACATAGACGTACGTGATTGGCGGACCAAATCTGAACCAATCATTGACCTCCAATTCACTCAGATGATGTCAATTAGCCTATCAGAAGCTTCTAAAGCCATGACATCATTTTTTGTAATTTTCCAAGCTGTTTGAAGGGACAGTCAACTTAGTGTATGTAAACTCCTGACCCACTGGAATTGTTATACAGTGAAATAATCTGTCTGGAAACAATTGTTGTAAAAATGACTTGTGTCATGCACAAAGTAGATGTCCTAACTGACTTGCCAAAACTATAGTTTGTTAACCTCTCTAGTACATGTGGGACGAACTCGTCCCACCTACGTAACAGCCACTGAAATCCAGTGGCGCGATTTTTGAATCGTTAGAAATGCTATAACTTCAATTTCTCAAACATATGACTATTTCACAGCTATTTAAAGACAAGAATCTCGTTAATCTAACCCCACTGTCCGATTTCAAAAAGGCTTTACAACAAAAGCAAAACATTAGATTATGTCAGCAGAGTGCCCAGCCAGAAAAAATCTGACACCCATTTTTCAAGCTAGCATATCATGTCACATAAACCCAAACCACAGCTAAATGCAGCACTAACCTTTTATAATCTTCATCAGATGACACACCTAGGACATTGTGTTATACAATACATGCATGTCTGTTCAATCAAGTTCATATTTATATCAAAAACCAGCTTTTTACATTAGCATGTGACGTTCAGAAAAAGCATAACCACCGCAAACTTCCGGTGAATTTACTAACAGTTTGCTAAATTACTCACGATAAACGTTCACAAAAAGCATAACAATTATTTTAAGAATTATAGATACATTACCCCTCTATGCACTCGATATGTCCGATTTTAAAATAGCTTTTCGGATGAAGCACATTTTGCAATAATCTAAGTACATAGCCCGGCATTACAGGGCTAGCTATTTAGATACCCACCCAGGTCAGCATCCACCAAAATCACATTTCCTATAAGAAAGATGTTCTTACCTTGCTTGTTCTTCATCAGAATACACTGCCAGGACTTCTACTTCAATAACAAATGTTGGTTTGGTCCCAAATAATCCATCGTTATATCCAAACAGCGACGTTTTGTTCGTGAGTTCTAGAATGCTTCTTCGCGGTGTCGCGCATGGCGCATTGGCGTGTCAAAAATGTCTAAATATTCCATTACCGTACTTCGAAGCATGTCAACCGCTGTTTAAAACCAATTTTTATGCCATTTATGTCATAGAGAAGTGTTAATATTCCGACCGGGAGTATGCATTGAGCCTAAACAGCCGAATAAAATTTCTCCTCAGAAGCGACTCATGCACGCGCATCATTGAAAGGTCCTCCGAGCATCCACTTACAAAAGGCGATAATATATTTCAACCTGAGGTTCCCTCGTAAACCTTCAGTTATTTCGCGGGCTCTGAGAGCCTATTGGAGCCCTGGGAATTGTCACGTTACAGCTAAGATCCTTACTTTTCAATAAAAAGAGGTAAGACGCACGACTCCTTGTCAGACAGGGTACTTCCTGCTTGAAGCCTTGTCAGGTTTTTGCCTGCCATAGGAGTTCTGTTATACTCACAGACACCATTCAAACAGTTTTAGAAAATTCAGAGTGTTTTCTATCCAAACCTGAACAATAATATGCATATTCTAGCTTCTGAGTTGGTGTAGGAGGCAGTTAAAAACGGGAACATATTTTTTCCAAAATTCTCAATACTGCCCCCTATACCAAAGAGGTTAACAAGAAATCTGTGGAGGGGTTATGTATGTAAACCTAAGTGTATGTAAACTTCAGACTTCAACTGTAGACAGGTGTGTGCCTTTCCAAATCAATTCCAATAAATTGAATTTACCACAGATGGACTCCAATCAAGTTGTAGAAACATCTCAACGATGATCAATGGAAGCAGGACGCACCTGCGCTCAATTTCGAGTCTCATAGCAAAGGGTCTGAAAACTTATGTAAATAAGGTATTTCTGTGTTTTATATTTAATACATTTGCAAAAGATGCTAAGAACCTGTTTTTGCTTTGTCATTATGGGGGTATTGTGTGTAGATTGATGAGGGGAAATGAGGCTGTAATGTAACAAAATGTGGAAAAAGGGAAGGCCTCTGAATACTTTCTGAATGCGCTGCACTTTGAAAAAGTAGTTCACTACATCTAAAGTACTTTGGAAAACGATCATATGTAAATCTGAAATGTCAGACTACAAATTGCAAGAACATTTAACAGAATATGTCATTTGGTCTATTAAATACCTAAACGAGGGTTCATGTGAGAATTAGGCAGGTCTGATGCCGAAAAATAAAGGACACGATTGCCTTTCAGTCAGTTGAGATGTTGGCAGCAGTCTGTCCCTCTGGCTGCATCAAGGTGGAATTTTGCTCCCGTGTCACAAGATGGCTAGCCTGGTTACCGGTCTGGATCTGTATTTAACATCACTACATTGTTGCCTTGTTAAGAAAATACGAACTTTTCAATCAGAAGCGAATTGTCACCCAGGCTATGGAACAGTCTAATCGTCTCGAGTCTGTGGGAGATTCTGCGCTATCACTAAGTGCTGTTGCCATCGTTGACCTTGGGTGTCAGAATGCACCTCACTCTATAGAGTTTCCCCATTCATTTATCTCCCTCCCTGTAACATCTTCATTGGATGCCTTTATCCATTCGACAAGCTCCCTCTTGACTAGACAGGAACACCCCGTCATAGGTATCACCCACAGGCGACCCCTAGTCAACAAGCTCCTCTCCCCCATTTCCCCTCTCGAACCCGCTCTTTTGTCAGCCGCCTTTGACAAAACAGACCTGAAACTCGAGCCGTTGTAATGGAAGCTTCCGCCTGGCTGCCAAGCCCTTGTTTCTCTTTTGTCTGGCCCTTTTTTTGTGCACCGGCCATGAACGTTTTCCCGAGAAGGGGCAGAGAGACGTGAAAAATGAAGTGAGTACAAAGCTGCTCTCTGCCGCATTGAGTCAGAAAATAAGAGCATTGTGTCAGTTATTTCTCAATTTCCTCCCGTCTTTGTCCCAGTGGATGGATTATGACTTGCCCAGGCTTTTCTCTAATGGCTATTATGCATCAAGTCAAACTGGGCCATTCATCAAAAATTATTGGTTTCATGAATTTGTATTCCGATAAATGTGGCCAATTACAGTAGCTTGGATACAGGTTGAGAAGATGAAGGCTGTAATTGAGAGTTGGCGGCGTGTGTGTGTGTGTGTGTGTGTGTGTGTGTGTTTGAGTGGGGATGGTTGTATAGGCCTACCCCAAAAAATGTATACAAAAATAATATATATTTCTTCTGGGATGCACTTTTAAATGGATAGTTGTTAGCTCAATGACTGGAAGTCTATGGGAACAGCTAGCATGTCATGTCAATGCTAGTAGCAATGCACCCCCTGCTACCGCTGCGACCACTGCTGCTCCCTAGGGGTACACTGGGCTTACCTATAAATGTTTGTGACAATGCCGACATGAATATGCAGATGAGCATTATCATACCCCATAGGGAGTAGAATTTACAAGTGTACTGCGTGTGCAGTGTGTTTGTGTGAGTGCTTGAGAGTGGATATTTCTGTCACAATCAGCAGTGGGATACGATGCCTAATTTAACCTCACAGTCCCTCTCTTGCGTATGTTCTAGCGTGTGTGTGTGTGTGTGTGTGTGTGGATATGATAACGTGTGATGTGGAAGCGTCTGGGGAGTTGCTTAATTTAACTGTAGCGTCACTAGTTCCCCGCTCGTTGAATGACAGGACATGCTGCTCTATTTCTAGAATGTGTTTTTAAGCCAGGATGATGTCATCCTATGTATTTGCCATCCTCTGTAGCGTTCCCTCCACTTTTCCCTCTGTTATTATGAATGGAGTTACGAAGCAAAGACATCCGGGGCAGGGCTGCCCAGGGCCATAAATCCAATAAAACAACGTTCTAAAACTTCATAACGGATTACCATAACCATGCAGTGAGTTATAATATGTCTTGAATGACATTACCACTAATGACATGATACCTGTCACACCATGCCGTGTCGGGTTGTTGCGATTTACCATGATGCCAATGTCACAACCTTATTACGCCCAAAAAATGGCTCATGACAAACCACAGGATATCGACCAAACTTTCAAGCTCGCCATGATCTTACGAGCACAGTGACCTGATGAAGATCCATGTGGCATCCAATCAAGTTGCCAATGTCCGGAGCATCTTCTGCTGTGCCGGCATCACTCCCCTCACACCGAGGACGCAGGTTTGTCCACCACAAGCAGACGGGGCGGTGCGATAAGGCAGGAAGAGCACTTTGGTGAGGGCCTTGGTATGCCGAGGCCCTTCTCCATCTCCTCCACACACACTTGGGCCGTGATAAGATGTGGTGGATGGAAAGTGGCTGCTTCAGCCACGTCGTGCAGCTGTCATATGGACTGCACCCCTCATCCCACCCTAGCCTCATTTTGGTCGGTTGAGCAGCTCACTTAAGTGCGGCACGGTGCTTTTCTTATCTCTTTCTTCTCCCAGCTAAATGGGAATCATTTTGCTCGTGGATTCACTTTTTGATTGAGCTCAGTCTCCGTCGTTGCTACATAACCGAGTGCTAGCAAGCAGCAGTATTTGCGTTCATTTGCATTTTATGAACACTGTACTGAAGTAATGTTCCTGTCGTTCTCTTTGTGTCACCGTTACGTCCGCTTCCGTGACATATTGCGTACTTTGAGCCGAATCGTCTACTCGAATACGGTGCCCAGTGAAAGTCTACACAGCTCTTTCACAGTTGTCACATTTTTACACACATTTAATTTTTTCATCCAGATCTACACAAAGTGAAAGAAAAAGTAACCCCCACCCCTCACCAACTCTGCACAACTCTTAGGGCAACATGTATCCATTGTTTCTGTCAAAATTGCTCAAGCTCAGTACATTTGGTTGGGAATCATTGATGGGCAGCAATATTCAAACCTTGTCTCAGATTTGTAAGCAGATTTAAAGTCAGGACTGAGACTGGACCCCTCTGGAACACTCAACACCTCTTGGAAAGCCATTCTTGGGTGTCGTTTGGTATTACAATTTGTGTAATTGTCTCACTGAAGAATAAAACTCTATCTCAGGGTTAGGTATCCAGAAGATTGATGCAGATGTTCCTCTAACGTTTTACCTGGGCTTTGCTCCTTAAATATTTATTTTGATCCTGACAAACTACCCAGTCCCTGCTGGTGACACACATAGCCATGACGTGATACTGCCCAGTGCCACCACAGTACTTGAAAATACAGAGGCTTTCACTCCTGTATCATGGGGCATCAAACAATAGACTGACATTCCGGTTGGCATGCCGAAGCTCGTCTCCTATGCCCATCTCGCCACCTGCCCTGGCACTGCCTTACGGCACTGCTTGCTTTCAGATCAAGTCCCTACTTGATTGTGGTTTGTTCAGAGGCCAAGTATCCAATGTACTCATAGCTAAGATAGCCCTATTCATAAGGAGCCATCTTGTCCCTGCTTGGTTTCCAACCACTCCCCTGTTTCAGGTACTTTCCAGTCTCCTTGGGCGTTATGAATATGGACCACCACACATGTTTGGCAGACAATCATTTTGTGGTGTCTTGAACTTTTGGTTGTTGGTGGTCTTGCGTTTCACACTGCTGGAGTGGGGGGTCAGAGCATCTGGGCATGTGGATACTTCTGCACTTGGCATGGGTGTTTGTGAAATTCAGACACTTCCTGTAAGGCTCAGGATTGTTTTATCTAGCTTTACTGACATCTCAGTTTTACAGGAAGAACAGTGTCATTATAATACTCATACTGATATTCTCTCTTTCAGGCATGAGCTCTGACGCCTGTTCGTAGGACCTTGAAACTTCATCAAAGATCTGCATCACTCCGCTGACTGCCCAGAGCCACGGTAAGTTGAATAGAGTGTAGTTCACTTCACAAATCTTATATAGCTCCAAGTGCATGGTGGAAAACTCTATAGAGTTTTCCACCATGAAACTCTAGCACACAGCTATTCTTGAATACTCCACAAACAATTCAGACTAGTTGGACTGTTTATTGGTGAAGGTCGCTGTGACTGCTCCAAGGCTGCCCTGTGAAGGCTGTTTGTCTTCAGACATTGCGGGATTTTGATTTCTTTGAGTGCTCAAATTGTCGACCCTGACCCAGCTCGTGCCTGAGAGACATGACTTTAAGCTTGCAGATCACTTGGAGAATCTGCAGATTCTATCAATCTTCAAATAATGTGTGACTGTAACTGCTAGGGTTTTGCTCAGTATAAGACCCGGGCTGCAGTGGCTCTTTCCGGGCCTTTGAGTGACATGGCTTGACATTGGCAACAAGAGGACCCACAATCGTCTCTCTTTCACTCTGCAACAGGACCCAGCCCCTTTAACAATTAAACCCATTAATATGTAAAAAGGCAGACAATATGAATATCATATCCCTATGTTAGGTTACACAAAGGCTTTCCTAAGGCTGCCTTAGTGAAGGTAATACTATAGCCAACATTAGGGCTGTCCCTGCCCCCCAAAAGATGTTGGCTGAAATTTTAAAACATGTATTTTTCCATATATAGACGCACCCTATGTGTTTGAATAAAATCAACTATATGCACTGAGCTTGTCTGATGCTTTAAGCGCACTGTTTGATAAAAATAATTAAGACACACAAATTACTCAAGAGGGAGCCCGATGGCCATGCTGTGTTAAAAAAAAGACAGCGAGTTCCTGTGTGACTGGCGCACATTGTCTCACTCTCCTCCCTGCTGCACCGAACAGGCACCATAGCACAGCAAGTCTTTATCGCGCTGTCTGTGCTGAAGCTGCAACATAATTACAGCCATTTAGTTTCTTACTTGTATCTCTGACTGAAAAGTTCTGTTCCTGAAATACCTAATTTGTTTAGGAAAAACATTCCCTATTCCCTCAACCCTTGCTCTCTTTGTGAAACATGTATGCAAGCCTATTATAATCACACCAATAAATTGGTTATAACCTACTCCGTAACACGTGACAGCAAAATGGATGCGGAGGATGTGAAAAATAAACGCCAAACGGGCGAATGTTTACTGGTTGCTTAGGAGGGAAAGGGGAAGTCAGATCTGTGGAAGACGTCTGACTTAGTTGTGGAAACTACTGGAGGTCAATAAAAAGGAGGGTACAGGAGCAAGCTTTGCATGAATAGTTTGTGCCAAACAGACTCTGTTAGATTACTTTTTTCATTTTTATTATAACAATTTGGAACAGTATAAAAAACACGAAATAAATTATAAATGTACCAGAGAGTCTGTTCTAACTCAAAAATATATATAAATATATATTATTACAGCAAAGACTAAATTAACAGTGCATTCATTCATGAATTGCAGTTTATTTATTGCATAGGCTAATTATCAAAAGCTCCCTTTGTTATTTCACTTGAAAACTAAAATGCTTGGTTGCATATCAAAGCATGCTGTGTGAGGAATGATTGATTGATCGATACAGTGGCCTATATATTGAAATATATATTGAAATATAGGCCCAAGTAAGTTACGGTCTCAAGAATAAACAGGACGCACACTATAGGCCTTCAGCTCGATGGTGGCTATACAAGGCTACAACTATAAGAAGCCATATAGCGATAATGACATGACTTATTATAATAATGATCATAATAACAATTGTAATCATAACAATACGAAGGAGATCAAGAAAAAGGAGGGTATGAGAGCGAGAACTGCGTGCATTATTATGTTTGACAAACAGGTGCTGTCTGTTAGATGACAAGAAACATTTTCTGCCCGTTTGGAACAGTGTGAACAACACTAAGTAAATCACAAGTAATACCAGAGAGTCCGTTCTAACACGTTTTTACAGCCTTTATTACAGCATAGCGAAGATTAAAAACGGAATTTGTGAAATTGCTTTAGCCAACATTTTTTAGGTTGCGTGAGGCTTGGTGCTCAATGAATCAGTAGGCTATTAACCTCTCTGGGGTATGTGGGACGCGTCAACAGCCAGTGAAATAGCAGGGCGGCAAATTCAAAACAACAAAAATCTCATAATTCAAATTTCTCAAACATACAACTATTATATCCCATTTTAAAGATACACTTCTCGTTAATCCAACCACATTGTCCGATTTCAAAAAGGCTTTACGGCGAAAGCATAACATTAGATTATGTTAGGACAGCGCCGAGACAAGAAAAACCACACAGCCATTTTCCAAGCAAGGAGAGGCGTCACAAAAACCAGAAATACAGCTAAAATGAATCACTAATCTTTGATGATCTTCATCAGATGGCACTCATAGGACTTCATGTT
Organism: Salmo trutta; assembly: GCF_901001165.1. NCBI lineage: Eukaryota > Metazoa > Chordata > Actinopteri > Salmoniformes > Salmonidae > Salmo > Salmo trutta. The sequence continues at coordinate 44,933,588 of NC_042976.1, forward strand.
ACACAATACATGTATGTTTTGCTCGATAAAGTTCATATTTATATCCAAAAAACCCATTTTACATTGGCGTGTAATGTTCAGAAATGTTTTGCCTCCCAAAACTTCCGGTGAATGAGCACATAAATTTACAGAAATACTCATCATAAACGTTGATAAAATATTCAATAGTTATTCAAATAATTATTGATACACTTCTCCTTAATGCAACCGCTGTGTCAGATTTCAAAAAAGCTTTACGGCGAAAGCAAATTTTGCAATAATCTGAGTACAGCGCTCAGACAACAACAACAAGCAATACAGATACCCGCCATTTTGGAGTCAACTAAAATCAGAAATAGCATTATAAATATTCACTTACCTTTGATGATCTTCATCAGAATGCACTCCCAGGAATCCCATTTCAACAATAAATGTTTGTTTTGTTCGATAAAGTCCATCATTTATGTCCAAATACCTCCTTTTTGTTCGCGCGTGTAGTCCACTACTCCAAATGCAGGAATCGTGCGCAAAATGTCATGACAAAAAGTTTTAAAAAAAGTTCTATTTACGTTCGTAGAAACATGCCAAATGATGTTTACAATCAATCCTTAGGGTCTTTTTGTCATAAATCTTCGATAATATTCCAACCGGATAATAGCGTATTCATTACAGAGGAAAAAGAAGGAACGGCGCGCTTGCGTGGGCGCGCCTGTGTGACTGCGCCTGTGTGACCGTGCAGTAAACAACTCATTGGCCTCAGGCAGTCCACTTGTTGAGTCAGCTCTTATTCTCTCCCCAGTCACAGTAGAATATGAAACAACGTTCTAAAGACTGTTGATATCTACCTTAGGAAGTGCAAAATGAACCCTAAGTCACTGTATACTGTATAGGCAATCACTTGAAAAACTACAAACCTCAGATTTCCACACTTCCTGGTTGGATTTTTCTCAGGTTTTTGCCTGCCATATGAGTTCTGTTATACTCACAGACATCATTAAAACAGTTTTAGAAACGTCAGATTGTTTTCTATCCAAATCTACTAATAATATGCACATCCAACCTTCTGAGCCTGAGTAGCAGGCAGTTTACTACGGGCACGCCTTTCATCCGGATGACAAAATACTGCCCCCTACCCTAGAGAAGTTAAACAAACAATCAAACTGGCAACAGAAACAGGATCTGTTTTTATTTCTGTAGATATATATATATATTTATATATATGGGTGATTTACAAAGCCAGGCACGTGATTTATATATATGGGTGATTTATAAAGCCAGGCACGTTTAACAGTTAGGCTACTGATTATAGACCTAATTAAGTTGAGGTTTCCTCTCCTCACTTTTCTTAGACAATCAAGGCTGTTTCCTCGTCTCTACGCTCCGCTGCTGCCTCTGCGACCGCTGTCCATCCCGGGGAAAAAAGCGCATTTGTTATAAAATAATATCATATTTATTAGTGTTGCACCGTTATTTTTACATAATATAACCATTTACATTTTAGTAGCACATGTCTTAGTGCCAGTAATGGCCTCCGCAATGGATTAGTCCACTGAGACAGGCGCGACTCAGACAGGTGTCTTGTGCCGTATAAAAAATATATTTTTGCGACTGCTCGACTAAAGAAATCTCAAGTCGACCAACAGCCTATTGACCAAACAATTGACCAGTCGACTAAATGGGGTCAACCCTAATGTCCATATGACCGGCGCAACTATGAGCTCCGTATCATAAAACGCCAGTGTGCGTTATACCAAATGATGGTAACCTGCGTCATCCGGTGTTCTCGGCTTAGAAAAACAGAAGAATCGTTTTGATATTTTCTCTCAGGTCTTAGAGGATAACAATTCCGGCTCTACCCAGTTTCTATTTTTGGAATTCTCAACTAGCAGGGGGCCCGGATTCATATTTTTCTCCCCCTGGTGGAAATCCAAACCCTATTAGGTTGATTAGGGTTGGTTGATTAGGGCTGTAAGTTTAGCTATTATCAAGATGAGAATTATTGTCTTTTCCCTCCCGTTTTTTTTCTCTCCATGGAGTAGGTTCTCTGCTTAGTATTTCCTTGTCTAACCTTCCAAGGTGCAGATGTCTACTACAGGCCGAGGTGTCATTGATGCCTGGTGACATTTGGCACCCTCCTCTCTCCACTCTTTGTCTCAGCATTGTGTTGCGAGGGAGGAACTGTCCAGAGAGGAGGAACTTGGGCTCTGAGACGTCTGCGCTCTCTCTGAGGGAGAGCGGAGTGCTGACTGAACACCCAGTCCGTTCAGCAGCTCTCGGGGCGGTGGCTGTGGCACGGGCGGCGGTGCATGGTAGTGTTCCGGTGACGGTGTTAAGCTGGCAGCGTTAAGGGGCAGAGATTGTCATTCTTTTGTATTGTCCTGTGGCAAATCTCCCTCAGCCCCCTCAGGAGCTCTGCTGCCTGGAAACCTGTGCGATCTCTCTCTCTCTCTGCTGTGGCCTCTTTTCTTTCCATTCTCTCTCTCACCTATCTCCACTGGCAGATATAGGCACATATACCGACAGACGTCGGGGCCATGCTGAATTCCATTAGTGGCGACTCATGATTTTTAGAGAAATTGCCTGGGAGGGGTGTGTGATGGTCATACTGCTTATGTTCATCTTGGCAGGGAAAGGGCCAGTGGTGTCCTTTCTCCGTCTCTCTCCCCCCCCCCCCCCCATTCTCCTCCATTACAGTAATGAGTCTTTACTGCAGCATCGGCAAAACAGTTGCAACACACCGGGTTAGTCAACACAGTGAGTCAATGAGTCCCGCCACAGGCAAGCACAGCAAGCTGGGACAGTGCACAGGATGCTGGCAAATGCTGACGGAGGTGCTGTAGTGGCATGTAGTCATAGTAGACTAGGTGGACAGAGAGCGAGACAGGCGTATAAGCAAGCAAGCAGACAGACAGGCAGGCGTATAGACGGACTGAGACCGTCCTACAAGATTAAGTCGCGGTCCAGCTATTTGTATGCATACAGTTTTTGTATGTGTATGCCTGTGCATACTGGCCCAGTCAGTACTCTCCCCAGGTGTGCACTGACGGATGGCGAGGAAGATGAAAAATGCGAGGCAATTCTTCATGGGACCGCTTCTCTTGATTTAAATGAGTTGTATTTTTTCCCCCCCACTGCAGAGAGAACATTTTTTTGATGAATTAATCTTCACAAGATGTCTTGCAGTGCGCGGGCGGTGATATTTCATTTATGACAACGGTAAAGATTGTTGTTCATTTGTAGGCAGCCTGCTGGGGGAATCGTTAGAACGGAGACCCGTCTCACCTTGGGCTCTGTTCACTCTGCTTAGGTTTTGAACAGCAGGAAGGTGTGTGTGTGTGTGTGTGTGTGTGTGTGTGTGTGTGTGTGTGTGTGTGTGTGTGTGTGTGTGTGTGTGTCCATGCTTTCATATGACACATTCATTCATTTTCACAGCTCTCTTGCTCACTCACTCACTCACACCCACCTTGCTAACTCACACACTCCCTCTCTATTCCAGCCAGGCATTTTATCAGACCAAATGCAGCCATTTTCCGCTACATATGTTTTCAGTTTCTCTTAAGTGGAGAGGAAGAGCAGGATAAGGCCCATTGACTCAGACTCATGTAAAAGCTTTGCCTTGCGAACACTTTAGGCCTCTGCTTCGTCTTCGTATTTGGGTTTGGTCAACTGCAGTCACGTGGGGAGAGTTAGAGTGTGGGGATCCATTTCAAAGGGAAAATAGGATTGGATACCATCTTTTCGGTCTTTGCTTCGGAGATGTTTTTAGATTGTTATTGCGGTGCTTGATTTCCGAATCTTACCGGCGTACAAATATCATACCGCCCGAACATAAACTTCCCTGATATTGTAATAGTGCGAGGTATGATATTTGTGTGTCTAACTTTCGCACTCATCACTATTCACGTTTCATTCCGGGTTCTCCATAATCATGGGAGCGTCCACATTAATGTAAAACAGTTTAGAAAGAAATGATATTGTCATTTACAGTAAAAGGGACTCCAAAATGACAAAATACATGATTTACCAATCATTTCTTTTGGGGAAACAAAATAATCTGAAACGCAACCAAAACACATAGCAAATGCATCCAACGAGTCTGTAGGGTCACAACCTTGATGTAGTCATTGCGTGCTGTTAATATGAGACCGAATACTTAACTTTTTACTGCTTTAATACACATAATAAGTGAATTTGTCCAAAGAGTTTGTCACTTTTTGTATATAGGCTATATACAAAAAATGCTGTAATTTTTAAACGGTTCACTCGATATGGGTGGAAATACCCTCAAATCAAACCTGACAGTCTGCACTTTAATCATAGTCATTGTTTCATTTCAAATCCAAAGTGCTGGAGTTCAAAAAATGTGTCACTATCCCAATACTTTTGGAGCTCACTGTATATATGTGTAGTATTTTTTGTTGTCTCTTTCCAGTATATAACTCTTATTTTGGAAGTCCGGGGTGCAGGTAGCTGCCTAATGGTGGCCATTCAGCAGCCTGATAGTCAAGAGGTAGAAGCTATTGGCCAGTCTGACATTTTTTGTTTGTTGTTGCCATGATTCTCCTATACTGCCCGCGTCTGAGTGATGGAACCGAGGAGAACAGGCTGTGTCTGAGGTCCTTAATTATCTTCTTGGCCTTCCAGCGACGTCTGGTGTTGTAGGTGTCCTGGAGGGCAGGCTGTGAGCACCCAATGGTGCAATCGGCTACGCGTACCACCCTCTGTAGCACCATGCGGTCAGCGGCGGTGGAGTTGCCGTACCAGGCTGTGATTCAGCCCGACAGTATGCTCTCGATGGTGCTCCTGTAGAACACTGTGAGGGCCCTCGAGGACAGGACGAATTTCTTCAGCATCCAGAGGTTGAAAAGTCGCTGTTGTGCCTTCATCGTGTCCGTGTGGATTGACAATTTTAGCTCCTTGGAGATGTGTACGCAAAGGGACTTGAAGTTTTTCACCGTCTCCACGGCGTTCTGTTGATGAGGATGGGGCGTGCCCAGCCTGGTTCATCCTGAAGTCCACAATCAGCTGCTTTGTGTTGCAGACATTGAGGGAGAGGTTGTTTAACTGGCCGTCAGAGTGCCTACCTCCTCTCTATAGGCCGTTTTGTCGTTGTTGGTAATGAGGCCTACTACTGTTGTGTCATCAGCGAACATGATGATGGAGTTGGAAAACCTGTGTGTATACAGGGAGTACACGAGGGGACTGAGGACACACCCTTGTGGGGCCCCCATGTTGAGGATCAGTGTGGAGGAGGTAATGTACCTTTCAAAGCACTTTATGATGACAGAAGTGGGTGCTACGGGTCGTTAGTCATTCAGTTCACTTACTTTCCCTTTCTTGGGCACAGGGGTTGATTGTGGACATCTTGAAGCAGGTGGGGATGACGGCTGAGCTAGAGAGAGATAGAAAATGTCAGAAAACATAACAGCTAGCTGGTCTGCACATGCTCGGAGGGCGCTGCTAGGGATGCTGTTTGGGCGGCAGCCTTGCGACGGTTAACACACTTGAACGACTTACATTCGTCCTCCGTGGAGACCGTAAGCACATAGCCCTTGTTGTCTTCTAGGGCTCTCCTAGGCAGCTCAGAGTTGTTATGCTCGAAACATGAGGAAAGGGTGTCTAGGTCGTCCAGTAAGGTGGCGTAGGTGTCCGCGATGTGACTGGCTTTCATTTTGTAATCCGTGATTGTTAAAAAGCCCCTGCCACATACGCCTCGTGTCCATCCCGCTGAATTGCTCCTCCATTTTGCCCCTATACTTATGGACCCCAGGAAGAGTAGCAGCTGCATGTGCAGTAACTAATGGGGATCCTCATAAACTACACTGAACTTGAAAAGCATCGCAAGGGACATGCTGATTAGGACATGTACAGACACGCGCGCACACACACACACACACAACGGACAGGCGCGCACACAGACACGAACACAACGAACAAGCGCGCACACAGACACACACACTTTTCAAGAAGAAACTCAGGTGGCTGTGAGTGTAGCTGGCTGCCGGGTTCAATGCTCTGTGGCTGATCACATTCCAGCTGGGACTAGCACAACACCCCATGTGTTAGTAACGTCTGCGTCTCTGTGTGTGCCGGTGCATGTTCACGCGAGGGCCTCGTGTCAGTAGGCCTACAGCGTGCTGTAATATCATGTGTGTTTGTCATGCTGCCTGTGTCCGTGAATAGTGGCAAACGTGTAAAGTGTGTGTGTGTGCATGCCTGTGTGCCAGCGTGTGTAGATCGTGTGTAACCAGATCTGTGTGAGAGGGCATACCTCTTGCTAGGGGGTCCGAGCACACGGCTAGCCAGCCTGCCACTCCTGCCTCTGGCACCCCACAGACTGGTAGCTCCAGACCACTTTGTCAGCCCCATCCCCCTGTCTTTCTCTCCCACCCTCTTCCCATCCCATGCCTAGTCAGTTGTCCAACTGAATGTATTCAACTGAAATGTGTCTTCCACATTTAACCCAACCTCACTGAATCCATCCCCTCATCCCCCTCCCTCATTCTCTCTTTCTCCACCACCTACAGTCTCTTCTTCCCCCTCTCGCCACCCTGGTTGTGATTGTGGTCTAAGGCTGGCTGACTCAGACCTTCACGCACACACACACACACACACACACACACACACACACACACACACACACACACACACACACACACACACACACACACACACACACACACACACTGAAAACAGGGGCCTGTGGCCGAGTCACATGCAGAGCACAACACAGAGCACACAGCTCCTCAATAGCCTGCAGTAGTTCATAGTGATTTGACCGTAGCCCCTACGTTTATAAGCGTAGATACCGAGGTCATTCACATCAAAAATACAATTTTTTTTTTAGGTTGCTTAGGTATGTCAGAATTGCTGACCAGTTCACCCAGCTTTCTCTCTCTTCCTCACTCTTTCTATTTTCCCCTTCCCTTTTTGTCTTTCTGCTCTCTGCTTATTACTGTAAAACCGCACTGGGAGACGGCGTCAATAACGTTGGCGCTGAAGTATATTATCGGACAGCTGACGCAAATATCAATATCATGTGTTTAGCCCTTGGTGTTTGGCCCAGAGGACTGTCTGTATTTCCCTTCGCTCGTCAAATCCACTCAACTCGTTAACTCGTTCCACAGGTTAGCCACGGTGGATCGAATGGGAGAATTATGTGATGTTTTGTTGTTGTTTTGTCTTGCTCCTCAAAGCAGTTTTCATGAGTGGTAGATGTTGATATAGATTTTGATATAGACCCCCTCTTTATTTTGATCAGAATAGATTGAAACACAGATCTAGCAAAACACTCTCTCAATCACGGTCTCTCTCTCCCTGACACACACAGGGCGTGGGCTGTTTATGACACACACACACACAGATGAGCGGGAACGAGGAAGACGTTGTGATTCAACATGTGGAGGCCGCATTTCGTCAGAGCTGAACTCATAATTCTGTCGCTTCAAATAGATTAACCACACTACACACACACACACACCTTCCCCCGGCACCACTGCCGTGCTAAATCAAATCAGATTGCCACGCCACACGTTTGTTTGTTTGTGTGTCTGTAATCAAAATGTGCTCCACAGAGAATGAAGAGCAAATCATTTTACACCCACCCTCTCCCTTCTCCTCCCTCTCTCCCCATCCAGGGGAGTACAGCGGGATTTTTATCATTCTTCACAATCAGATTACATGTTGGAAGTGTTATAATTACAGCTTTAGCTGATTAATGGGCAAGCTATAATTAGGACAGAGGATACACACACACAGAGAGAGAGAGGGAGAGAGAGAGATAAAAATCCAGAAAATAGATGTTAAATTCTACAACCACCTACAAGGAAGTGATTCCCAAACCTTCCATAACAAAACCATCACCTACAGAGAGATGAACCTAGAGAAGAGTCCCCTAAGCAAGCTGGCCCTGGGGCTCTGTTCACAAACACAAACAGACCCCACAGAGCCCCACAACAGCAACACAATTAGACCCAATCAAATCACGAGAAAACAAAAATATAATTACTTGACACGTTGGAAAGAATTTACCAAAACAACAGAGCAAACTGGAATGCTATTTGGACCTAAACAGAGAGTACATAGTGGCAGAATACCTGACGACTGTGACTGTCCCAAAATGTAGGAAAGCTTTACAGACTCAGTGAGCATAGCCTTGCTATTGAGAGAGGCCGCCGTAGGCAGACCTGGCTCTCGAGAGAAGACAGGCTATGTACACACTGCCCACAAATGAGGTGGAAACTGAGCTGCACTTCCTAACCTCCTGCCATTTGTATGACCATATTAGAGACACATATTTCACTCAGATTACACAGATCCACAAAGAATTAAAAAAAAAAAATCAAACATTGGTAAACTGACATAAAGTCACAGGTTTGGACCCACCTACTCATTTAAGGAGTTTTCTTTATTTTGACTATTTTCTACATTGTAGAATAGTAGTGAAGACATCACAACTATGAAATAACACATATGGAATCATGTTGTAACCAAAAAAGTGTTAAACAAATCAAAACATATTTTGTATTTTTGATTCTTCAAAGTAGCCACCCTTTGCCTTGATGACAGCTTTGCACACTCTTGGCATTCTCTCAACCAGCTTCATGAGGAATGCCTTACCAACAGTCTTGAAGGAGGTCCCACATATGCTGAGCACTTGTTGGCTGCTTTTCCTTCACTCTGCCGTCCAACTCATCCCAAACCATCTCAATTGGGTTGAGGTTGGGTGATTGTGGAGACCAGGTCATCTTATGCAGCACTCCATCACTCTCCTTCTTGGTCCAAAATCTCTTACACAGCCTGGAGGTTTGTTTTGGGTCATTGTCCTGTTGAAAAACAAATGATAGTCCCACTAAGCCCAAACCAGATGGGATGGTGTATCGCTGCAGAATGCTGTTGTAGCCATGTTGGTTAAGTGTGCCTTGAATTCTAAATAAATCACTGACAGTGTCACCAGCAAAGCACCATCACACTTCCCCCTCCATGCTTCACAGTGGGAACCACACATGCGAAGATCATCCGTTCACCTACTCAGCGTCTCACAAAGATACGGTGGTTGGAACCAAAAATCTCAAATTTGGACACATCAGATCACAAAGGACAGATTTCCACCGGTCTAACGTCCATTGCTTGTGTTTCTTGGCCCAAGCAAGTCTCTTTTTATTATTGGTGTCCTTTAGTAGTGGTTTCTTTGCAGCAAATCGGCCATGAAGGCCTGATTCACACAGTCTCTTCTGAACAGTTGATGTTCAGCTGTGTCTGTTATTTGAACTCTGAAGCATTTATTTGGGCTGCAATCTGAGGGGCAGTTAACTCTAATGAATTTATCCTCTGCAGCAGAGGTAACTCTGGGTCTTTCTTTCCTGTGGCGGTTTCATCATAGCGCTTGATGGTTTTTGCGACTGGAGAGAGAGACTGAGAGACTGGTGAGAGAGACTGAGAGACTGGTGAGAGAGACTGGTGAGACTGGGAATATCTAGAGTCTAGAGAGCGAGACTGGAGAGAGACTGAAGAGAGAGAGAGACTGGAGACTAGAGAGAGACTGGAGACTAGAGAGAGACTGGAGACTAGAGAGAGACTGGAGACTAGAGAGAGACAGAGACTGTAGGGACTAGAGAGAGAGACTGGAGAGAGAGAGACTGGCGAGAGGCTGGAGAGAGAGACGAGAGAGACTGGAAAGACTAGAAGGCGAGAGAGACTGGAGATAGAGAGACTGGAGAGAGAGAGACTGGAGAGAGAGAGACTGGAGAGAGAGAGACTGGAGAGAGAGAGACTGGAGACTGGAGGGACTAGAGAGAGAGAGACTGGAGACTGGAGGGACTAGAGAGAGAGAGACTGGAGAGAGAGAGACTGGAGACTGGAGGGACTAGAAGGAGAGACTGGAGAGAGAGACTAGAAGGAGAGACTAGAAGGAGAGACTAGATAGAGAGACTAGAAAGGGAGACTAGATAGAGAGACTAGAAAGGGAGACTAGATAGAGAGACTAGAAAGGGAGACAGGAGAGAGAGAGTAACTGAGAGACTAGAGAGAGAAACTGAGAGACTGGAGAGAGAGACTGGAGAGAGACAGAGGGAGACAGGAACTGAGAGACTGGAGAGAGAGACTGGAGAGACTGAGAGAATGGAGAGAGAGACTGAGAGAACTGACAGACTGGAGAGAACTGACAGACTGGAGAGAACTGACAGACTGGAGAGAACTGACAGACTGGAGAGAACTGACAGACTGGAGAGAACTGACAGACTGGAGAGAACTGACAGACTGGAGAGAACTGAGAGACTGGAGAGAACTGACAGACTGGAGAGAACTGACAGACTGGAGAGAACTGACAGACTGGAGAGAACTGAGAGACTGGAGAGAACTGAGAGACTGGAGAGAACTGACAGACTGAGAGGAGAAAGAGACTGAGAGGAGAGAGAGACTGAGAGGAGAGAGAGACTGAGAGGAGAGAGAGACTGAGAGGAGAGAGAGACTGAGAGGAGCGGAGAGAGAGACTGACGGACCGGAGAGAGAGACTGACGGACCGGAGAGAGAGACTGACAGACCGGAGAGAGAGACTAAAACACCGGAGGGAGAGACTGAGGGACCGGAGGGAGAGACTGAGGGACCGGAGGGAGAGACTGAGGGACCGGAGGGAGAGACTGACGGACCGGAGAGAGAGACTAAAGGCCCGGAGGGAGAGACCGGAGAGAGACTTGAGACAGAGCAAAACCTTAGTACAGGCTCAGTGAGCACAGCCTTGCCATTGAGAAGGGTGGACACAGGGAAACATCCATGTAGAGGAAAGGCTGTGCAACCACTGCACCACAGCAAAACCCGAGGCAGAGCTGCATTTCCTGACAAAATGTCAAAAATATAAAACAACTAGAGAGTTTCATTTCCCCAAATTTGGAACCCTTATTCAAGGTTTCAAAGACCTCTCCGATGAGGATAGGCTACCTGTCACGACACAGAGAGCTGTGGGTTGGCAGCGCACTACATTGCTGCCTGCTATAAGATAAGGTACAGTGTCTGACAGACCAACCAACTTGCACATGTCCTTTATGCTTATTGTTATTGTTCAATGTATGGTTATTTTTACCCTTGGTTATTGTTGTTACTGTTGTCCCATTGATACTATTGATTATTATTATTAATTATGTTCATATTGTAAATCTCCAAAGTAAGCTTTGGCCATATGTACATTGTTACGTCATGCCTATAAAGCAAATTGAATTGACTGGAGAGAGAGAGACTGGAGAGAAAGAGAGTGATAGACTGGAGAGAGGGAGAAGGTGAGGGAGGGAGGCCGTGAGCAGGCAAACAGGCCCAACCCCCACTCTTACACTAGCCCAAGCCAATGGCATGTATCAGATGCTCCGCAGGCTCTGCTCACACTTACTGGTCTGACAACATTGGACACTTTGTGGAACACAAAGCCTTCACTATCTCATCCTGGAATATCCAAGGCCGGAGGGCATCTGTCTCTGATCTAAAGAGAAGGAACCTGGACTTCACCAAATAAATTAGAAATACAGACAGTGTCATCCTACAAGAAACATGGTATAGAGGAGATGGACCCACTGGTTGCCCTCTACATTACAGAGAGATGAACATCCAACAAACTACCAGGTTTGAAACAGGGAAGGGGCTCAGGGAGTATACTAATTTGGTATAAAGCAGACCTAACTCACAAGGTGAGACCCAAATGCAGACACAGGAGGCAGATGGTTAAGCTCTGATATTTATTATAACAAACGGAGTAGGCAAAGGCAGGTCGGGGACAGGCGAGAGTTCATAAACCAGGTCAGAGTCCAAACAGTACCAGACGATAGGCAGACTCGAGGTCAGGCCAGGCAGGGGTCAGAAACCAGATCTGAGTCCAAAACAGTACAAGGGAATAGGCAGGCTGGTAGTCAGAACAGGCAGAGTGGTCAGGCAGGCGGATTCGGAGTCAGGACAGGCACGGGTCGAAACCAGAAGGACTAGAATCAAACGGACTGGGAAAAATAGGAGCAAGGAAAACGCTGGTTGACTTGGCAAACAAGACGAACTGGCACAGAGAGCCAGGAAACACAGGGACATATACACCGGGGATAATAAGCGACCCCTGGAGGGGTGGAGACAATCACAAGGACAGGTGAACCTGATCAGGGTGTGACAATTAAATTATTCAAAACATTTTACATTTGGCTAGAAATTCAAAAGGAAATGAAAAAAATGAGAGAAAGAAATGTCCTCCTGTGTGCTACCTATATCCCCCCACTAGAATCCCCATATTTTAATGCAGACAGCTTCTCCATTCTAGAGAGGAGATCAATAATTTCCAGACCTAGGGACATGTACTAATCTGTGGTGACCTAAATGCCAGAACTGGACAAGAACCTGACACCCTCAGCACACAGGGGGACAAACATCCAACTGGAGGTGACAGCATTTACTCCCCCATATACCCCCCTAGACACAACTAATACAACATAACCAACAAAAACCTGTCACAACTCCTGCAGGTCTGTCGCACGCTGGGTATGTACATAGTCAATGGTAGGTTTCGAGGGGACTCCTACTGTAGGTACCTCTATAGCTCATCTCTTGATACTAGTACTGAAGACTACTTTATCACCAACCTCAACCCAGAGTCTCTCAATGTTCACAGTCAGCCCACTGACACCACTATCAGATCACAGCAAAATCACAATCTACTTGAACAGAGCAAAAATCAACCATGAAGTATCGAAGCCAAACAAACTTAAGAAATGCTATAGATGGAAGGAGGGTAGTGTAGAAACCTACCAAAAAACAATTGGCCAACAACAAATCCAATCCCTCTTAGACAACTTCCTGGACAAAATGTTTTCCTGCAATAGTGAAGGTGTAAACTTAGCAGTAGGAAGCTAACATATAAAATCAGCTAACATATCACATTTTATTTCCAGCAGAAAACCTAAGACAACTAACAACAATGAGAAATGGTTTGATGAAGAATGTAAAAACCTACGAAAGAAATTGAGAAACCTTTCCAACCAAAAACACAGAGAACCAGAAAACCTTAGCTTACACCTTCGCTATGGTGAAACACTAAAACAATACAGAAATATACAAAGAAAAAAGAAGGAACAGCATGACAGAAAAAAGCTCATTGTGATTGACGAATCCATAGAATCAAATCACCTCTGAAAATTGGTACACACTAAACAAAAAACAACACAAAGAGCTATCTATCTTAAATTCAGATGTATGGATAAACCACTTCTCCAACCTTTTCCGCCATATAACAAGGAACCAAGAGTAAAAACATATACAGTGCATTCGGAAAGTATTCAGACCCCTTGACTTTTTCCACATTTTGTTACGTTACAGCCTTATTCTAAAATGTACAGGATAAAATATGAACCCTCCAACCCAAAAAAGCCTGTGGTGTTCATGGTATACTAAACGAAATGATAAAATATACAGACCACAAATTCAAATGGGCTATTCTTAAACTCTTCAACATTACCCTCAGCTCTGGCATCTTCTCTAATATTTGGAACCAAGGCCTGATCACCCCAATCCACAAAAGTGGAGACAAATTTGACCCCAATCATTACCGTGGAATAAGCATCAGCAGCAATCTCGGAAAATCCCCTGCAGTATCATCAACAGCAGACTCCAAAATGTAATCAGTGAAAACAATGTACTGAGCAAATGTCAAATTGGCTTTTTACCAAAATAATGTACCACAGACCATGTATACACCCTGCACACCCTGATTGACAAACAAATAAAACAAAACAAAAGCGAAGTCTTCTCACGTTTTGTTGATTTCAAAAAAGCTTTTGACTCAATTTGGCATTAGGGTCTGCTGTACAAATTGATAGAAAGTAGTGTTGGGGTAAAGCATATGACATTATAAAATCAATGTACACAAATAATAATTGGAGCAGTTTTACCATTATTCAAGGTAAAACTGCTCCAGCTCCTTCAATTTGGATGGGTTCCTCTGGTGTATAGCAATATTTAAGTCATACCACAGATTCTCAATTGGATTGAGGTCTGGGCTTCGACTAGGCCATTCCAAGACATTTAAACGTTTCCCTTTAAACCAGTGTTGCTTTAGCAGTATGCTTAGGGTCATTGTCCTGCTGGAAGGTGAACCTCCGTCCCAGTCTCAAATCTCTGGAAGACTGAAACCGGTTTTCTTCAAGAGTTTCCTTGTATTTAGCGGCATCCATCATTCCTTCAATTCTAACCAGTTTCCCAGTCCCTGCCGATGGAAAAACATCTCCAGAGCATGATGCTGCCACCACCATCCTTCACTGTGGGCATAGTGTTCTTGGGGTGATGAGAGGTGTTGGGTTTACGCCAGACATAGCGTTTTCCTTGATGGCCAAAAAGCAACATTTTTGTCTCAGCTGACCAGGGTACCTTCTTCCATATGTTTGGGGAGTCTCCCACATGCCTTTTGGTGGACACCAAACGTGTTTGCTTATTTTTTTCTTTAAGCAATGGCTTATTTCTGGCCACTCTTCTGTAAAGCCCAGTTCTGTGGCGTGTACGGCTTAAGGTGGTCCTATGGACAGATACTCCAATCTCCACTGTGGAGCTTTGCAGCTCCTTCAGGGTTATCTTTGGTCTCTTTGTTGCCTCTCTGATTAATGGCTTCCTTGCCTTGTCCATGAGTTTTGGTGGGCAGCCCTCTCTTGGCAGGTTTGTTGTGGTGCCATATTCTTTCCATATTTTAATAATGGATTTAACGGTGCTCTGTGGGATGTTCAAAGTTTCTGATATTTTTTTATAACCCAACCCTGATCTGTACTTCTCCACAACTTTGTCCCTGACCTGTTCGGAGAGCTCTTTGGTCTTCATGCTGGTGGTGCCCCTTGCTTACTGGTGTTGCAGACTCTGGGGCCTTTCAGAACAGTGTGTGTATATTTATACTTAGATCATGTGACTGATCATGTGACACTTAAATAAAGTCCACTTGTGTACCATCTAACTTATTATGTGACTTCTGAAGATAATTGGTTGCACCAGATCTATTTAGGGGCTTCATCGCAAAGGGGGTGAATACATATGCACGCACCACTTCTCCATTTTAATTGTATTTTTTTCACTTCACCAATTTGGACTATTTAATATATGTCCATTACATGAAATCCAAATAAAACATCTATTTAAATTATAGGTTGTAATGCAACAAAATAGGAAAAACGCCAAGGGGGGAAATACTTTTGCAAGGCACTGTAGATCTTCTGTTCTGCACAGTTTCTGTCAGACTTGGGCCCTGACAGTGAATCTCATTAAGACAAAAATAATGGTGTTCCAAAAAATGTCCAGTAGCCAAGACAACAAATACAAATTCTATCTAGACACTGTTGCCCTAAAACACACAGATAATTACACCTACCTCTGCGTTCCTCTGCCCTGGTTGTGAGGTCTGGGGTCCACTCACCTACCAAGAATTCACCAAATGGGACAAACACCCAATTGAGACTCTTCATGGCAGAATTCTGCAAAAATATACTTTGTGTAAAACGCAAACACCAAATAATGCATACAGAGCAGAATTAATACTATAGTTATCAAAATCCAGAAAAGAGCTGTTCAATTCTTCAACCACCTAAAAGCGATGCACACACATTCAACCCCCCCAAAAAATCAGCCAGCTGGTTCTAGGGCTCTGTTCACAAACAGACCCCACAAAACCCCATGACAGAAACACATTTACACCCAACCAAATTATGAGAAAGCAAAAAGATAACTATTTGACACATTGGACAGAATCAACCAAAAATAACTGAGCAAATTGGAACGCTATCTGGCCCTAAACAGAGAGTACACAGTAGCAGAATACCTGCCCACTTTGACTGACCCCAAATTAAGAAAACCATTGACTATGTACAGACTTAGTGAGGATAGCCTTGCTATTGAATGAGACCGCCATAGGCAGATCTGAGCGAGAAGACAGACTATGTGCCCACTAGTGGAAAGCCTTTCCAGAAGAGAGGACCAACTCCATATTAATGCCCGTGATTTTGGAGTGAGATGTTCGACGAGCAGGTGTCCACATAATTTTGGTCATATAGTGTATGGAGACCTGTCGAACATCTCATTCTAAAATCATGGACATTAATATAGAGTTGATCCCACCTTTGCTGCTATAACAGCCTCCACTCTTCTGGGAAGGCTTTCCACTAGATGTTGGAACGTTGCTGCGGGGACTTGCTTCCTTTCAGCCACGTGAGCATTAGTCGGGCACTGATGTCGGGGGATTAGGCCTGGCTCGCAGTCGGCGTTCCAATTCATCCAAAAGGTGTTCAATGGGGTTGAGGTCAGGGCTCTGTGCAGGCCAGTCATGTTCTTCCACACTGATCTCAACAAACTATTTCTGTATGGACCTCACTTTGTGCACGGGGGCGTTGTCATGTTGAAACAGGAAAGGGCCTTCCCCAAACTGTTGCCACAAAGTTGGAAGCACAGAATCGTCTTGAATGTCATTGTATGCTGTAGCGTTAAGATTTTTCTTCATTGGAACTAAGGGGCCTAGCCTGAACCATGAAAAACAGCCCCAGACCATTATTCCTCCTCCACCAAACTTTACAGTTGGCTCTGTGCATTCGGGCAGGTACTGTTCTCCTAGCATCGTCCGTCGGACTGCCAGATGGTGAAGCGTGATTCATCCCTCCAGAGAACTGCTCCAGAGTCCAATGGCGGCGAGCTTTACACCACTCCAGCCGACGCTTGGCATGTGTGCGCCTGCTCGGCCATGGAACCCCATTTCATTAAGCTCCCGACAAACGGTTCTTGTTCTGACGTTGCTTCCAGAGATAGTTTGGAACTCGATAGTGAGTGTTGCAACCGAGGACAGACAACTTTTTATGCGCTTCAGCAGTTGGCGGTCCCGTTCTGTGAGCTTGTGTGGCCCAGCCACAGCCCGGACTTGAACCCGATCGAACATCTCTGGAGAGACCTGAAAATAGCTGTGCACCTGCGCTTCCCATCCAATCTGACAGAGCTTGAGAGGATCTGCAGAGAAGAATGGGAGAAACTCCACAAATACTGGTGTGTCAAGCTTGTAGCGTCATACCCAAGAAGACCCGAGGCTGTAATCACTGTCTAAGGAGCTTCAACAAAGTACTGAGTAAAGGATCTGAATACTTAGGTAAATGTTATATTTCAGTTTAAAAATATATATAAATCAGCAAAAAAATATATAAAAATCATTTTTGCTTTGTCATTATTGGGTATTGTGTGGTTTGATGAGTGAAAAAACATTTTTTTAATCCATTTTAGAATAAGGCTGTAACGTAACAAAATATGGAAAAAGTCAAGGGGTCTGAATACTTTCCGAAGGCACTGTATGTACTAGTACTCCCACACTTTGTTTGTATTGCATATTTGACATATTACCTGAATTCTTTACCACCCATCTAGGGCTATGGCCGTCATGAAATTTTGTCAGCCGGTGATTGTCAAAGCAAATAACTGCCGGTTTCATGGTAATTGACCGTAATTAACATAAACACATTTAGCATCTCCTGGCTTCCACACACAGCCTACAAGCCACTGATGCAGACCTTTGGAACATCTACATTTTAAAAAGTCTAATAAATCCATATCCTACACCATCACAATTAATCCATTATGTGTTTTAGACCGGTCTAAAGAAACATGATAGGAAGAAAATATACTGCTCAAAAAAATTAAGGGAACACTTAAACAACACATCCTAGATCTGAATGAAATAAATAATCTTATTAAATACTTTTTTCTTTACATAGTTGAATGTTCTGACAACAAAATCACACAAAAATAATCAATGGAAATCCAATTTATCAACCCATGGAGGTCTGGATTTGGAGTCACACTCAAACTTAAAGTGGAAAACCACACTACAGGCTGATCCAACTTTGATGTAATGTCCTTAAAACAAGTCAAAATGAGGCTCAGTAGTGTGTGTGGCCTCCACGTGCCTGTATGACCTCCCTACAACGCCTGGGCATGCTCCTGATGAGGTGGCGGATGGTCTCCTGAGGGATCTCCTCCCAGACCTGGACTAAAGCATCCGCCAACTCCTGGACAGTCTGGTGCAACGTGGCGTTGGTGGATGGCGCGAGACATGATGTCCCAGATGTGCTCAATTGGATTCAGGTCTGGGGAACGGGCGGGCCAGTCCATAGCATCAATGCCTTCCTCTTGCAGGAACTGCTGACACACTCCAGCCACATGAGGTCTAGCATTGTCTTGCATTAGGAGGAACCCAGGGCCAACCGCACCAGCATATGGTCTCACAAGGGGTCTGAGGATCTCATCTCGGTACCTAATGGCAGTCAGGCTACCTCTGGCGAGCACATGGAGGGCTGTGCGGCCCCCCAAAGAAATGCCACCCCACACCATGACTAACCCACCGCCAAACCGGTCATGCTGGAGGATGTTGCAGGCAGCAGAACGTTCTCTACGGCGTCTCCAGACTCTGTCACGTCTGTCACGTGCTCAGTGTGAACCTGCTTTCATCTGTGAAGGGCACAGGGCGCCAGTGGCGAATTTGCCAATCTTGGTGTTCTCTGGCAAATGCCAAACGTCCTGCATGGTGTTGGGCTGTAAGCACAACCCCCACCTGTGGACGTCGGGCCCTCATACCACCCTCATGGAGTCTGTTTCTGACCGTTTGAGCAGACACATGCACATTTGTGGCCTGCTGGAGGTCATTTTGCAGGGCTCTGGCAGTGCTTCTCCTGCTCCTCCTTGCACAAAGGCAGAGGTAGCGGTCCTGCTGCTGGGTTGTTGCCCTCCTACGGCCTCCTCCACGTCTCCTGATGTACTGGCCTGTCTCCTGGTAGCGCCTTCATGCTCTGGACACTACGCTAACAGACACAGCAAACCTTCTTGCCACAGCTCGCATTGATGTGCCATCCTGGATGAGCTGCACTACCTGAGCCACTTGTGTGGGTTGTAGACTCCGTCTCATGCTACCACTAGAGTGAAAGCACCGCCAGAATTCAAAAGTGACCAAAACATCAGCCAGGAAGCATAGGAACTGAGAAGTGGTCTGTGGTCCCCACCTGCAGAACCACTCCTTTATTGGGGGTGTCTTGCTAATTGCCTATAATTTCCACCTGTTGTCTATTCCATTTGCACAACAGCATGTGAAATTTATTGTCAATCAGTGTTGCTTCCTAAGTGGACAGTTTGATTTCACAGAAGTGTGATTGACTTGGAGTTACATTGTGTTGTTTAAGTGTACCCTTTTTTTTTTGAGCAGTGTATATTTCAGAAGAATAGAATAGCATACTCCTTGTCCTTATGTTAGGCCATGATCTGACTATGCCATGTGGCTGTGGGCTTCACTAGTTAATTTAGCAGACAAGATCTTCTTTGAATTCTGTGGCATTATTTTATATGATTTCATAGTATGAAGAGTACGATTGAACATAGCTGAATAAAATAGAAAGGGGGTTTTCCACCAAAGATTTCTGAGGGAGTGCGCCCTTGCGGCTATTCTGTGTTGAGCGGTTAACAAAGAAACAGGTCTTCCTATATGCTTAATTTAGTGTTATTTATGCAGCTTTAATTGTGATCAAAACATATATCCCAACGTTTGTATTTTTAATACATTCTAAGGCTGCATGTTGCGCCTTTTAATGATGATTTGTTGCATGCATGGCATGAGCTCTGCTTTGTTATTTGCGCAGGCTGTACACATTTCATCAGTTCCTCATTCACAATTCGATAAGCACTTGATAATGCCTCGAATTTCCCAGCGGCATCCCCTTTGTGAGGCCGTAATGCCCCCCCCCAAAAAAAAAATCCAGGCCTATTGCGGCCGCTGGCCGTTGTGCCCTTAGACTGAATATAATCATTTTAATTCCCTGCTCCCAGCTGCGTGCTCCGAAGCACCTCTCACTCACATTGCTCTCTCAGACAGCTGAATTCTTATTAGCCGATGCCTGTCACGTCATCGGGGTAGCAACTGCGTGCGTCCTTATCCAATTCCGAGGCGCACATTGAAGATATTGGAAGAACTGTCCAAATGTACTTTTCGTCAGCCAACAAGATGAGTAGGTCTAACGAACAGCAAAAACTCTAGCTTATCAACTTTTGTACTGTGGGGGACAGTAGATTGACATAGGCTGGCTATGTCAATCTACTATCCCCCATAGTGAAAAAGTTGACCTATTCTGTACGAGAAAGACATTTTCCAAACATAGTCTGGGACAGTTGTGCGATGGATAGATCCCAAATGAATACAACCACTAGCATCAAAAAACATGTATTAATCAATGATGCTGACGTAACAGATCAGAATGTTTAGCTTAAAATGTTGATAAACTATTAGGCTATTTCTTCACATTATAAGCGCCGCAATGCGCACACGGCAGTAGGCTATCAGCGCAAATGTTCCAAAATGCAATCAATTAGCGGGAAAACACCATTCTCAAGTGACTGCAAATGCAGTTATGCATGTCATGTTTATATCATAAAGGTGCATTTTTATAGTGAAAATTATCATCCCCAAACTTGAAACTCGCGGGCTGCTTATGTATGCCAGTTAGGCTCTACACCCGTTGTAAAGCAGATTAATGTCCTTCATTTTAAGAAGTTATTTGGTCACTTTAGTTGTGATACAAACCTTATCAAAACATATAGGCCTATGGGCTAGGCTACATGAGGTATGCTACTATGATTATAAAAAGCCTTACTGCACACAAGCTGGGCATCATTCACAAGTGATAGGCTAATATTATCACCCATCAGTCTGTTCTTGATTGAATCTTGTCTTTACATATACTTGCAATGAACATGATGGGAGACAGAGAGCTGGTTTCAAGCGCAGGGCGCAGCAGGTGTTTATTGTAAAGGACCACAGAAGGAGGCAGGTAGCTGGGTCCAGGGGCAGGCAGAAGGTCATACACAGGAGGAGGCAGGTAGCTGGGTCCAGGGGCAGGCAGAAGGTCATACACAGGAGGAGGCAGGTAGCTGGGTCCAGGGGCAGGCAGAAGGTCATACACAGGAGGAGGCAGGTAGCTGGGTCCAGGGGCAGGCAGAAGGTCATACACAGGAGGAGGCAGGTAGCTGGGTCCAGGGGCAGGCAGAAGGTCATACACAGGAGGAGGCAGGTAGCTGGGTCCAGGGGCAGGCAGAAGGTCATACACCTAGGGTCCAAAAAGGCAACAGTACAGGCAGGGGAAAAAGCTAGTAACGTCGCCCGGAAGATCAGGCAATATTTCGATAACAGGAAATCCGACAGGCTAAAGCACAGGCAGGGAACAGGCAAAAGGCGTCGTTAGTGAGGCAGCCAAAACTATCATACACGGGAGGATTCAATTACGGGAAAAACAGAGCTCTGACTATACGTGTGTCACAAAACAAACAATACCTCACAATGACGGGGTGCAAAGAACTGAACTAAATAGTGTGTGATAATGACATACAGGTGTGTGAACAGGTGATCAGAATTCAGGTGAATGGGATCTGGACAGTGACCTGCGTTCAGTGGATATATGCGTTTGAGAGTGTGAGCTGGAAAGTGAGCTGCGTTCAGGGGATCTACGTGTTTGAGAGTGTGAGTTGGAAAGTGGCCTGGAAAGTGAGCTGCGTTCAGGGGATCTACGTGTTTGAGAGTGTGAGCTGGAAAGTGGGCTGGAAAGTGAGCTGCGTTCAGGGGATCTACGTATTTGAGTGTGTGAGTTGGAAGCAGACGTTACAATACTAAATAAAATGTGATAATTGTTTTGATTTAGAATGGACCATTATCATGCACCTGTCTTGAAACAGGGACAGCGGGAAAAAATACATGTTATCTGTGCACTTAAATAGCAAATGGAGGATGCTTTTCCCGTGATTCATTTTCATTCCAGCCAGGTAGTCTATACTCCTGTTGTAAATAAGCACTGTGCTTAATATTAGGAAAACCTATAGAAAGCTGATGGAATCCTCCCCTTTTTAATAGAGGCCATCACTCTGTTTTCTCTCGCAATTGCATAGCCTATAGAAATGTTGCGCAACATGAGCTCATGGGCTCTCATGAGGTGTTTGATTAGATTTTTGATCACATTTGCATTGATGTCAGAGTGATTAGAGGGACAATAGAGTGCTGAGTACCAGGCAGTTAGCAAGTTTGGTAAGCTACTAATGACCATCAGCAGCATCAGAGCTTGGAGAAGCCTAATTACCGTGACTAAACGGTCACGTGGAATTTAACTGCTATCGTGACTCGTGACCGCCGGTGTGGCGGTAATACGGTCACCGTAACAACCCTACACCCAACTAAATTTGTCACTAGTGAAACACAGTGGAAAAGTTGCAGTAAAGGGAGAACCATGCACAGTAATCATGTTGATTAACCTTCTATTACGCACTCATTTTAGACATTTTATTTGCATACCAATTTAACAAAATAGTCGACGTGATTTTCAAAACTTTTATTGAATTTAGAGAAATATCATCACTATTGTTCTCTGTAAAAAGTTCAATGTTAATTGTATGAATCTGAAACTTGTTGATTAATTGAATGACTTATCCATCTAATTAATTATGTTAGATGTTTAAATGATCACTTTACTATCATTTATTTTGGCAACAGTGTCAACCATAGAGTACATAGCGGACTTGTCTTGGTATAGACATTGCCATTGAGGGCTTCCACCTTTTTAAAACTGGGTGGGGATTCCAATGGGTTTGGAGTGACCAGCCAATAATCGGAGAGCATTGTCTTCTTCAAATTGGGTTGCCTATGGTTTGTAAACCAAAGACTAAGGTAATATCCAGGAGCTAAGACCAAGATTTATACCAGGACACTGGTCCCAAGATCCAGTGTGTGTGTGTGTGTGTGTGTGTGTGTGTGTGTGTGTGTGTGTGTGTGTGTGTGTGTGTGTGTGTGTGTGTTCGTGTGTGTTCGTGCGCGTGCGTGCGGTGAAAAAAATAAATGTGTGTTTGGGTGTTCACACTTCATTTTCAAACGAGCCCATTCAGCACCAGTGGTGTAGAAATCTGCGTGGCTGTGTAACGCCTCAATACCATTAGTGCTGCACGCAAAAATAGACCCCAATCTGACATGTTGACAGTGCCTGGTGAAAAAACACCTCTGTTTGCTACAGTACGGCTGTGTCTCAAATGACACTCTGTACCATATAAAGTGCAGTGCTTTGGACCAGGGACCATAGGGCTCTGATAAAAAGCAATGCACTACGCAGGGAATAGGGTGCCATTTGGGACGTAACCGGTGTATCTGAGAAGCCATTGACGTTAAAACTAATTAAATTAGTCTATCTAATTTCAAGTTCGATATGCAGTCTTAAAGGCACATTCGCTGAATTGCTAGCTGTTATAATACGCCTCTCCTCCTGGTCCGTCGGATGTAGACTTCTTTGCATGCATCCCAATGAGGCAGTGTTATGTATGCACTGAATGTATAATGATGTTATACAAGGCTTGCTCATCCTAACTTGCCGTGTTCTATCTCTCTCACTCTCACTCTATCCTCCCCTTTCTCTCCTCCCCTCCCCTCTCTCTCTTTCACCCCCCCCCCTCCTCCTCTCTCTTGAAGTCAACGCAGAGTGAAATCCAGAGAAGTAACTTCCAACTCTCATCCCTGTCTCACGGTAGGTCCACTTTTTATAGTTGTTTCCCCCACTGCTTAGGGTAGGCAGTTTTCCCCCACTCTGCTTAGGAGTTAGCTCTATATTGCTTTTTGTTCTCCGCTTTCTCAGCATGTGTCCTGTGTCTCTACCGTTTGACGTGCGCCCTGCACTCAATTGCTCCATTGCGTCCAGTGCAATCGAGCTACCAGAACAAAGGTTTCCCATGCTGTATCTGTCCATCATGTGCACAGTCTGTCTATTGGGATGCTGGTGGCTGGTGCAATGATTAGCTTTTAAGACGGGATGACAAACGAAACAATGCAACAGGGTTTTTTTGCTGTTCTTTTCATCTAAATATAAAAGCGTTGTGTATTTTTATTGATCAGGTGGAGCTGTTGGAGCATTTTGCTTGGGGAAAATGTGAGCCGTCATCATAGCAGATTGTGTCCCGCAGGAGATAAAACACGCACGGGCGGGCACACCTCCAACACAAACCTCCACACACATCCTCTCCTGGCTAACACACACAGTCAAACGCATCCCACCTTCTCCACAGGTTCTCACCCGGTCCAGTAAAGACAGATATGAACTGGGAGGTTTGATTACCGCAAAGCACATTTGTTTCCCACTCTGCTATACTGATCATGTTTAAACAGCGTGTCCGAGTGTGACTTTTTTTTGTGCATTTTTTTCCCCCCCGGGGGCTTTTGTCTTTTTTATTTTCACAGTGTGGCGTCATCGAGATAACGTCCCTTTTGCAAAACAGACCTTTTGTATTCATATCACAGCTCCCAGACGATGTACGTTGTTTTGACTGTCATGTTGTGCCTGCTGTATATTGGGACAGTTGATAACAACCTCCCAGAACATTCCTCGTCTCCCCTCCCTCCTAAAATTGCCGTAGGGGTGGGATGTTCGGGTCATGTTTTCCCCACTCTGCACCGTACGATAGTTTCCACTGCCTACGCACCACCACTCCATTACTCTATTGATCACGGCTGACCGCGGTGGTGTGTGTGGTACATCCCTGGCTCTCTACCGTTTGTGACGTGCGCCCTGCACTCAATTGCTCCATTGCGTCAAGTGCAATCGAGCTACCTCGCACCCTTTGACCTTTGGATATCATTGGTTTAAAGAAACTCGACTCTCAGAGGAAATTGACTGTGCTAGTGAGTAGACCTGGGTGGTAATACTGTATACCGGGGTATTTTTGAAATACCCACGGTATGATTTTCAATAACGTCCCCAAATTATAACATGACGATCAATAGTTGTGCAGCGCAAGAGAAGTGATCAAGTTACACTTGAAGTTCACTACTAATGTTTGCCAGCTAAAATATCTTATTACGATAAGTGTAACTATGTGCCCAATACATTTTCTCCAGCCCAGTGCTCCAGCTATACATTTGGTTTGCTAACTTGCTAGCTAAGTGTCTAGCTTGCAAGATCAAGCTTCTTGAGAGTTGGCTTAAACACTGGTGTACACTGATTTATAAGGCCGTACTTGGTAAAACGCCGTTTGCTCTCTGTTCTTTTTTTAATCAGGTCGGTAAATAAATATCAATTACGGTCCCATTCTCATTTGCTTTTAACAGTACCAAGAATTAGAACAGGTCATGGTAGAAATAGTTTTAGTTACTCAGTTCCGTGGTCCTGGAATTCTCTCCTGAACATTTAAAAATGTGATGATCTAGTCTCGTTGGGGGAGTTTAAACACTTGTAAATATCATAGAAGAGTGTAATTGTCTTTAGTACAGCTGTTTTTTAGTCAAGACATTTGTGTTTTTTAGCATAATATGTAATTGTTGTACTATAGTTTTGTTAATATTGTGTTAGTGTATGTAAGTTGTTTTGCCTGAAACTTTGTTCCCCCTGCTGCTATTGGACCAGGTCTCTCTTGAAAAAGAGATGTTATCTCAATGAGAAAAACCTGTATAAATAAAGGTTAAAGAAAATAAATAAAGTAGAGACAATCAATCCCTTCTGGAGTCTTCGATCAAGATTGCTGCTGTCTAGTATTTTATAACTGTGCCTTTTGAGATAGTTGGATACATTTATGAGCTGGGTTGTCTGTCCTTGCAATTAGTTTGTTTACTTACACTTGTTAGTATTTAGCTAGTGTCCGGTAAGGGAATGCCCTAGTACTTTGTTTGCATTTGTATTTTATTTTTATGTTTGAGACTAAATAGCGCCCTCTTGTGTGCACTGCCGGTAATACCGTATACCCCGGTATGGTAAAAGAACAGTATAAGGGCACAAGGCGAGACCCAAATGCAGACACAGTAGGCAGATGGTTGAGCTCCGATATTTATTAAACCAAAAGGGGTAGGCAAAAGGCAGGTCGTGGACAGGTGAGAGTTCATAAACCAGGTCAGAGTCCAAACAGTACCAGGCGATAGGCAGACTCGAGGTCAGGACAGGCAGGGGCTCAGTGAACAGGTCCGAGTCCAAACAGTACAAGGGGATAGGCAGGCTCGAGGTCAGAACAGGCAGAGTGGTCAGGCAGGGCGGATTCGGCGTCAGGACGGGCAAGGGTCAAAACCAGGAGGGCTAGGAAAAAACAGAGACTGGGGGGAAAAATAGGAGCTAGGAGAAACGCTGATTGACTTGGAAAAACAAGATGAACTGTGACAAAAGGGACGGAAATCTGGCTACTGCCCAACTCTACTGGTGAGTACATTTGTGTGCATGCGCGTGTGTATAGCGTGCAAAAATACGGTGGCTGTATCCATGTATGTATAGCAGGGCTGTTTAAATAACTCAGGTCTTGGAGGTCCAGAACATCCCTGTTTTTCATCCTCACCTTCTAATCAGGGCCTGATTCAGATCTGGGACACCAAGTGAGTGTAATTAACTACACGGTAGAGACAAAAAAAACGGTGGTTTGGCCCTTTCGGACTGGAAGTTGCTCTGATGTACAGTATACACTAACAGTATGTGTCTTTGAACGTGAAGTGTACTCTCCCACTCCAGGTATCTCTCCCCTAGAGAGCTTTTCAGCCCACTCCAAAAACCCCACCACCCCCTCTCGTCTCTACATACAGTCACCGCGTCCAGTCACCACATCAACAGTCACCGCGCATCAGGTCCCCAACGGGCGCCCTAGCAGAAAGAAAGGGCAGGGCAAGGACGCACTAACCACTAGCCACTGCTAGCTAGTGCCAGGCTAGCCAGGGCAGCAGAAGGCCGAGCTCAGCAGGGACAGCCCAATGCAATCTGTCTCTGGCGGAACACATGTCAGGCCAATACACATCACAGCCAGCTCTCTTTACCCAGTGTTAAAGTCTCACACTGATCCCAAACCTGTCACTTATTGGCAGCGGCACAACAGAGAACACATAGTGTGGTACAGGGTTTTGCCGTTTAGCTGCTAACCCCTGGTTTTGATAAATCTTTATTATTTTATCATTACATCCATGTGTTTTTGTTATGAGTGAGATATTGGTAGTGTTATTTGGAAGAGGGGAAAGTTGGAGAGCGAATGTGTGTTTGGAACCGTAAAACAGTAAGGGGGAAAGTAAAGGAGAAGACATAAAAGAGAGACGGAGGCAATGAAAAAAGAGTTCAGACGAAAAAGCCACTTCAATGGCTGATGTATGCCGTGCTCTGGGAGAGAGACAGCCACAGAATGATTTGGGGCCAGACAGTGCTGTCACACACTAAGCTGTGTGTGTGTGTGTGTGTGTGTGTGTGTGTGTGTGTGTGTGTGTGTGTGTGTGTGTGTGTGTGTGTCAAAGTGTGCGACAGAATCATTAATATGCCGGGCTCTGTTTATAGCACACAGTTCATACTTTTAAAGGGATTGCTGCTATGAACAGGGGATTTCACTTTTAAGATGATCAAAAATGAAACAATGCAACTTGTTTTTTTGCTGTCCTCGTCATCTAAATACGAAAGCATCGCGCGTTCTTTATTGTTCAGTTGGAGCTGTAACATGCAAGCGTCTTGCTTGGGGAAAATGTGAGCCGTCATCGTTTCAGATTGTTTCCCACAGGAGATGATAAAACACGCACGTGCAGACACACCTCCACACACATCCCCTCCTGGCTAACACACACAGTCAAACGCATCCCACCTTCTCCGCAGGTTCTCACCCGGTCCAGTAAGGAAATATATGAACTGGGAGTGTAATGATGGGGGGGGGCGGTGAGTCGGAAGCAGGTGCAGGTGAAACGTTTTTAATAAAACAACAAAACCGAGAACACGATACTGACACAAGGCAGAGCGCAAGAACAACGCACAGGCGTGAAACTGGAACAGGAACAATGACGCCTGGGGAAGGAACCAGAGGGAGTGACATCTACAGGGCAGGTAATCAAGGAGGTGACGGGAGTCCAGGCGAGTGCCATGACGCGCCAGGTGCGCGTGACGACGGTGACGTGTGTATCGGGAGAACGAGCAGCCTGATGACCTAGAGGCCGGAGAGGGAGCACACGTGACTGGGAGGTTTGATTACTGCACATTTGTTTCCCACTCTGCTATACGGATCATGTTTAAACAGCGTGTGGTGTGGGACTGTTTATTTCTGCCCCGGGGACTTTTGTACACTGGGTGTCGTCCCAATACTCTCAAATGGGCTCCTCTAATTTCCCTCCTATGTAGAAAATGGGCTCCTATTGTTTATACTTGACTTTTTTTTTCTACTACAAAACTAAACTGTAATATGCCCCATTGTACAAGTACAGTTTTATACAAGTAAGGCTTGTTTGAGACAAGCTATTGGATTATGCTATTTGGTATGAAACCATCAATTATGGTCTACCTCAGTCGAGGTAAAGCCCTATAAGCCTTGGATTGGATTAATTCGATGCTTGTGTGTGGAAGGGGGGTTATGGGGAGGATTAATGTATAACCAGTGGCACCGCAATGTATGGGACTGGTGGGCTCATTGTACAAGACAACAATGTGGTTTACTGTATTGTTTGAATGTTTTATTGACAGGGTAAACCCAATGAGATGCGTCACCTTTGTTTTCACGGTGGGTTTTGAAATAACATCAAAGAAAAGCAACATCAACATTTCACCTTCAACAGTTATAGCAATGACATGGTGCAACGAATGAAAAGAAAAGTAAGACAAATACTCTGCACCTACTCGCAAAACAAACGTACTAAACAGTTAAAAAGACAATGTCTGCAGATGGACTGGTGGTATTCATTTGAAAACATCAACGGTTATCAGGTGGATGAAAATAAGAAATTCCAGAAGAATTAAGAAACTATCATGTTTCTGATAAAAAAATTTAAGTGTTCAATTGTTTTGTCCACCTTATTCTTAGATTTCTTTGCAATTATATTTTTGTTCAGTTTTCATATTGGGTTACAGAATAACATTTGGGGTCTAGGAAGCCCTAACCTCCTGGGTCTAGAAAGCCCTAACCTCCTCCTGGGTCTAGAAAGCCCTAACCTCCTGGGTCTAGAAAGCCCTAACCTCCTGGGTCTAGAAAGCCCTAACCTCCTGGGTCTAGAAAGCCCTAACCTCCTCCTGGGTCTAGAAAGCCCTAACCTCCTGGGTCTAGAAAGCCCTAACCTCCTGGGTCTAGAAAGCCCTAACCTCCTCCTGGGTCTAGAAAGCCCTAACCTCCTGGGTCTAGAAAGCCCTAACCTCCTGGGTCTAGAAAGCCCTAACCTCCTCCTGGGTCTAGAAAGCCCTAACCTCCTGGGTCTAGAAAGCCTTGGCTCTTCACCTGATTGTGGTACAGTCGTTCCCCTTCGCACAGCGAAGAGCAGGAAGCCACTAAAGGTGTTATGGTTACAATTATCACCAAAAGGCCCCTTGTCCTTTGGGAAGACGCGTGTAGGCCACATCTGCCACCTCCAGCTCTAAACTTAGTGCATTAGATACGTGTAAATGATCTCCATCATTTCATTGTCAGTTAAATGTAACTTTCTGGTCATTCTTGCATATACACCCAACATAAACCTGCGGAAATCAGTGATGGCGAATCTAAAGTCGTGAACTCCTTTTGAGTGGTGCTGTGAAGATAACTGTGTGAGTCGCAGGCTGTGTCGATGTTTGTAATAACAGTACTGTAGATGAGGGTGGTTTCAGCATTGAATGGTCCTACAGCTCCTGAACCAGTCAAACTAGCACAGACCTTTGGTCTGTCTGCACTCACCCTCTCCAGCTCCTCCACCTTGTTCCTCTGGAGCTGCGGTTCAGTCTTAGTGACGCGCAGCTCCTCTCGAAGAGTCGTCACCTCCTTTTTCTGCTCATCCAACTCCCTCTCACTGGCAGTCACTCTGGCCATCCACGGTGGACAGTTCAGCTGTTTGCCCTGGTTTCTTTCTCTCCAGCTCCTCCACCTTGTTCTTCCGGAGCTGCGGTTCGGTCTTAGTGACGCTCAGCTCCTCGCTCTCTCTTCTCCCTTCGACAGCACCCAGGATGTTCACTTTGTCTCTCAGAACCCTCAGCTCAGTCCAGATGTCAGGAGGGGTGGGGGTCTGGCCAGTCACCTCTTTGTGGCTTGTCTCGGGTAGCTTCATAACCATGACCGTCAATCACACTCTCTCCCTTAGCCCATACCCCAAACAGACAGCACAGCAACACCAGCAGAACTACAGCGCCCCTCATCCTAAAATGATTGTGTACAGGCTCAGTGCCCTCCTTTTTATATCCACAAACCACTTGATTAGTCAATAGTGAGAATTTGACATATGTCTGGTGGATCTGTTTCAAAAGAAAGCACAGACTGAACAAACACAGACCGATATTACATTATAGATATGTCAGTTGTCTCTGTTTCTTAAGATCGTGGGAGCACACGATGTGTTACATTTTAAACTCCGCACTCTCGTCACAGTAGCAGTCTCCTAAAATGTATGTTTTTGTTGACTGGCTTAAGTTACCATGTGGCGTTTACATGGGAAAACTCTCTGATTTGAACCACATTAGGATATATTGTGTCGGGTAGTGTTTTGATCGGTTTGTCGGTCGGTCCCCCGCTCGCCTTCTGTTTCTCTCAAGTACGCACCCACACCCTTATGTGGGCGCACACACACACACGTGCGCATACACATTTTCTCTCACTCTCCCTCACCCCCTAAAAAAGACTAAACAAAGCAGGCAAATTATGTTCTATTATGTAGTCGGCTTGAGACAAACATGGTTTGGGATAATTGGGCTGTATGCTTTTACGTAACTCCCCAAAAGCGCTGACTTCAACCAAGGGATCAACTGAGGAAACAAACATGTCAAATTGTCCTCATCTAAGATTATTTACCCTCCCGAAGACATCTCTCCCCTTCAAAAGAGTGTTGTGTCTGGCGGTAGCAAATTATCCATTATTATTATTATTATTCCCGTTGGGAATTTCAGAAAGCTTTCCCGCCGGAATGCCTTTGTTTAATCTCGGCAGGTTTCCGCAGGATAAAAGGCAGACGGGCCTGCAGTCAAAGACTCTGGGGAGGGAACATTCAAGGACAAACTTCATCATGACACGAGCATTCAAGAGCACAAGGAATTGCAATTACCAAGCCATTTCAGACACCAGACCGTGGCAGTGTTATTGTTCTCACGTGGTTTTGGGAGTGTGTGTTTGTTACACCTTAATTACCTCTATGTTTTGCTTGGTCATTCTCTATTTGCAACCTTTGCGTTTCGTCTTCGTGCTTTTCCCTGGGAGTAAGCTTGACCTAAAAGCTCTTGTCATGATGGAGCTTAATTGTATTAGTTGGCATCAATGCCCCCCTTATTGAACAGGCACTTAGGCACAAGAGTATTTGGCTTAAATGGCTAGTACACGCTGGTGGGTATATTTGGTTCGCATGCCCCTGAACTGTTCAGTTAGTTTTGACCCACCAGGGGTTTGTTCAGTAGAACGGAGACGGACCTGATATGAATCAATTGACTTAGAGATTAGTGACTGTGCACACTATACAATAAAAAGCCACCTGGAATGTGTGGGTTAAGATCCTATGGGTGTGTCTCTGCCTATGTGCGTGCATATTGTGCTTGTCTGTGTGGGCGAAAGTGAAAGACCATTAGTATCTGTCCCTGGCAGCTCCCGTGGGTACTCCTGGTCCACAATCTAGTCGCGTGGTCTGGTTGCTGCAGGTGTTAAAAAGGCCTGTGTCAAGCGTCCATTCCCTGGAAGGATCCACAATGTCACAGAAGCCAAATCAACAACAGATAATCAGATGACTTTACCCAAGCACACACATTTGGAATGATAGGTGGGGGGAAAAAAACATGAAAGTCCACCTGATGCTTTTGTTTTCTTTAACTAGGCAAGTCGGTTAAGGACAAATTCTTATTTACAATGACGTCCTACCCCAGACAACACTGGGCCAATTGTGCACCACCCTATGGGACTCCCAATCACAGCCGGATGTGATTCAGCCTAGATTCGAACCGGGGACTCCAGTGACACCTCTTGTGCTGAGATGCAGTCCCTTAGACCTCTGCACCACTCGGGAGCTCTGTTGTGCTCCATATTTAATCTGCGGTCTCTTTTTCCTGCAAATGAACTTCTTTATGGTAGACTATTGGTCTAAACTTGACTCTATAGGAGGAGGCAGTGGTAACATGGAACTCATAAAATTGATACACAAGGGAGGACAATGCTTAAGTAGGTGATAGCCACGGTGAAGACACAAATCATTAAGCATTACCTTATCCCCCTCTATTTACACTATTTGCAGGAAGAACCTACTTCGAATCCTTTCAAAAGGTCCAAAAAAACATAAGCAGACGGTCAGTTATGCCTACTTCTTTGCATGCTAGAATCTCAATTATTCAAAGGAATGTCATCCCTTGTATCAATTTTGAGTTCCATGTTACCACTGCCTCCTCCTATAGAGTCAAGTTTAGACCAATAGTCTGCCATAAAGAAGTTCATTTGCAGGAAAAAGAGACTGCAGATTAAATATGGAGCACGACAGAGAACAAAAGCGTCAGGTGGGCTTTCATCACCTGTCATTCCAAATGAGTCCAGTAGTTGCTCCAATAAGAATATAATATGTATTATTTTCTGGACTGACTCCTAAAAAAATGTGAATTATTGTTTGGACCAATTATAGCTTACGCAGTAAATGTGTGGAAAGCTACAGAGAAGCATTCGAGATCTAATCTTAAATGGCATTCATACTCTCCAATATGGCTTAAAAAGGAATTGTGTAGGTCTAGGAAGGGTATTTATACTTTCAAAGATATGTGAATGGACTCTTTAGCTTCCAGGAAATCCGCCAGTGTTTTAATGTCCCGGGGGTGGTTGAATTTTGGTAGAAAGTCAACGATATGATCTCTGTACTTATAGACCAACTATTGCCATTAGATCCAATAGTGATGTTGGTTTGTGATGAATCTGAGTTGAACGCCAATGGAGAGTGTGGTTGGCAGGAACCACAGCTGCTAAGAAAATGATTGTACAAAGGTGGACACCACCTCGTCAGTTACCACTGCAGCAATGGCTGCTCACATTTAAGGAAATTGTCTGATGGAACTGTCCACAGCCAGGATTCACAGGGCCAGGGTGTCCACTCTGGACATCTGGGGAAAAAAGCAGCAGTAGACATTTCTAAACTATTAGCCAACAGATCTGTACATCCATGAATGGATCTCTATAATTTGTAACTATTTCTGATGTTTGTACTATGTAAGGTGTATTTATCTATCTGTGTTTTTATTTCACGATAGATTTTAGATATGCTTAGATTACGGGGGGGGGGGTTTAATAAATATATACAGTGCCAGTCAAAAGTTTGGACACCTACTCATTCAAGTGTTTTTCTTTATTTTTACTATTTTCTACATTGTAGAATTTATTTTTAAATTTTACCTTTATTTAACCAGGTAGGCCAGTTGAGAACAAGTTCTCATTTACAACTGCGACCTGGCCAAGATAAAGCAAAGCAGTGCGACAAAAAACAACACAGAGTTACACATGGGATAAGCAAACGTACAGTCAATAACACAATAGAAAAATCTATGTACAGTGTCTGCAAATTTAGTAAGATTAGGGAGGTAAGGCAATAAATAGGCCATAGTGGCGAAATAATTACAATTTAGCATTAACACTGGAATGATAGATATGCAGATGATGATGTGCAAGTAGAGATACCGTGGTGCAAAAGCACACAAAAAATAACAATATGGGGATGAGGTAGTTGGGTGGGCTATTTACAGATGGGCTGTGTACAGGTGCAGTGATCGGTTACCTGCTCTGACAGCTGATGCTTAAAGATAGTGAGGGAGATATAAGTCTCCAGCTTCAGTGATTTTTGCAATTCGTTCCAGTCATTGGCAGCAGAGAACTGGAAGGAAAGGCAGCCAAAGGAGGAGTTGGCTTTGGGGATGACGACCAGTGAAATATACCTGCTGGAGCGCGTGCCATGGGTGGGTGTTGCTATGGTGACCTGTGAGCTGAGATAAGGTGGGGCTTTACCTAGCAAAGACTTATAGATGATCTGGAGCCAGTGGGTTTGGCGACAAATATGTAGAGAGGGCCAGCCAACGAGAGCATACAGGTCGCAGTGGTGGGTAGTATATGGGGCTTTGGTGACAAAACGGATGGCACTGTGATAAACTACATCCAATTTGCTGAGTAGAGTGTTGGAGGCTATTTTGTAAATGACATCGCCGAAGTCAAGGATCGGTAGGATAGTCAGTTTTACGAGGGTATGTTTGGCAGCATGAGTGAGGAGGCTTTGTTGCGAAATAGGAAGCCGATTCTAGATTTCATTTTGGATTGGAGATGCTTAATGTGAGTCTGGAAGGAGAGTTTACAGTCTAACCAGACTCCTTGGTATGTGTAGTTGTCAACATATTCTAGGTCAGAGCCGTCCGGAGTAGTGATGCTATTAGGGCGGGCGGGTGCGGGCAGCGATCGGTTGAAGAGTATGCATTTAGTTTTACTAGCATTTAAGAGCAGTTGGAGGCCACGGAAGAAGTGTTGTATGTCATTGAAGCTTGTTTGGAGGTTTGTTAACACAGTGTCCAAAGGGCCAGATGTATACCGAATGGTGTCGTCTGCGTAGAGGTGGATCAAAGAATCACCAGCAGCAAGAGCGACATCATTGATATATACAGAGAAAAGAGTCGGCCTGAGAATTGAACCCTGTGACACCCCCATAGAGACTGCCAGAGGTCCGGACAACAGGCCCTCCGATTTGTGTCTCCCCCTTTGAAGAGGGGGATGTCCGCGGCAGCTTTCCAATCTTTAGGAATCTCAGACGATATGAAAGAGAGGTTTAACAGGCTAGTAATAGGGTTTGCAACAATTGCGGCGGATCATTTTAGAAAAAGAGGGTCCAGATTGTCTAGCCCAGCTGATTTGTAGGGGTCCAAATTTTGCAGCCCTTTCAGAACATCAGCTATCTGGATTTTGGTGAAGGAAAAGCGGGGGGGCGGGGGCTTGGGCAAGTTGCTGCGGGGGGTGCAGAGCTGTTGGCCGGGGTAGGGGTAGCCAGGTGGAAATCATGGCCAGCCGTAGAGAAATGCTTATTGAAATTCTCGATTATTGTAGATTTATCGGTGGTGACAGTGTTTCCTAGCCTCAGTGCAGTTGGCAGCTGGGGGGAGGTGCTCTTATTCTCCCTGGACTTTACAGTGTCTCAAAACCTTTTGGAATTAGTGCTACAGGATGCAAATTTTGCTACAGGATGCAAAGCCTTTGCTTTCCTAACTGACTGTGTATATTGGTTCCTGACTTCCCTGAAAAGTTGCATGTCGCGGGGGCTATTCGATGCTAATGCAGAATGTGACAGGATGTTTTTGTGCTGGTCAAGGGAAGTCAAGTCTGGGGTGAACCAAGGGCTATATCTGTTCTTACTTCTACATTTTTTGATTGGGGCATGCTTATTTAAGATGGTGAGGAAAGCACTTTTAAAGAACCACCAGGCATCCT
Organism: Salmo trutta; assembly: GCF_901001165.1. Classification (NCBI taxonomy): domain Eukaryota; kingdom Metazoa; phylum Chordata; class Actinopteri; order Salmoniformes; family Salmonidae; genus Salmo; species Salmo trutta. The sequence continues at coordinate 44,968,949 of NC_042976.1, forward strand.
CTACTGACGGGATGAGGTCAATATCCTTCCAGGATACCCAGGCCAGGTCGATTTGAAGTGCCTGCTCGCTGTAGTGTTTTAAGGGGTGTTTGACAGTGATGAGGGGTGGTCGTTTGGCCGCGGACCCATTACGGATTTAGGGTTGTACCTGTTAGGTTCCTTGATAATTTGTGTGAGATTGAGGGCATCTAGCTTAGATTGTAGGACGGCCGGGGTGTTAAGCATATCCCAGTTGAGGTCACCTAACAGTACGAACTTTGAAGATTGATGGGGGCAATCAATTCACATGTGGTGTCCAGGGCTTAGTTGCGGGCTGAGGGGGGTCTATAACAAGTGGCAACAGTGAGAGACTTATTTCTGGAAAGGTGGATTTTTAAAAGTAGAAGCTTGAACTGTTTGGGCACAGACCTGGATAGTATGACAGAACTCTGCAGGCTATCTCTGCAGTAGATTGCAACTCCACCCCCTTTTGCAGTTCTCTCTTGATGGAAAATGTTGTAGTTGGGGATGGAAATTTCAGAATTTTTGGTGGCCTTCCTAAGCCAGGATTCAGACACCGCTAGGAAATCAGGGTTGGCGGAGTGTGCTAAAGCAGTGAATAAAGCAAACTTAGGGAGGAGGCTTCTGATGTTAACGTGCATGAAACCAAGGCTTTTACGGTTACAGAAGTCAACAAATGAGAGCGCCCGGGGAATAGGTGTAGTACTGGGGCTACAGGACCTGGGTTAAGTTCTACATCACCAGAGGAACCCGAGGAAGAGTAGGATAAGGGTACGGCTAAAGGCTATAGGAACTGGTCATCTAGTGTGTTGGGAACAGAGAATAAAAGGAGCAGATTTCTGGGCATGGTAGAATAGATTCAGGGCATAATGTACAGACAAGGGTATGGTAGGATGTGGAGTGTACAGTGGATTTGTTTAAAATGTACAGTGGAGGTAAACCTAGGCATTGAGTGACGATGAGAGAGGTTGCATCTCTAGAGGCACCAGTTAAGCCAGGTGAGGTCTCAGCATGTGTGTGGGGAGGGGTAAAAGAGCTATCTTAGGCATCTTGAGCGGGACTGAGGGCTCTACAGTGAAATAAAACAATAAGAACTATCCGAAACAGAGGTAGACAAGGCATATTGACATTAGAGAGAGGCATAAAGCAATCACAGGTGTTGATCAGGAGAGCTAAGACAACAACGGGTAAATGGCGATGAATGGGCAGCGAGGGTCAGTTAGGTACACACAGGACCTGAGTTCGAGGCAGAGGCCGACAGATAAACAAAATGAGGTACCGTGTTGGTGAACAGTCCAGCAGGCATCAGCTGGGTAGCCGAGTGATCATAGGGTCCAATGAGCAGCAATAGGTGAGTCAGGGGGCCGTTCGGTAGTCGCTACTATGCAGGGTGAGCGGGAGACACACTGTTCAGAAAGTGGCTAGCAGATGGGTCTTCAGCGACATCGCAACGTAAAAGCCTGTTGAAACACATCGGATCATTATGTCAGCAGACCAGTCGTGATGGATCAACGGGGCTCCGTGTCGACAATAAAGGGTCCAGGCCAATTGGCAAAAGAGGTATTGTAGCTCAAGAATTAGCTGGTATACTTTGTCGGCTAGCCGGGAGATGGGCCTAGCTCGAGGCTAGCTCAAGGCTAACTGGTGCTTGCTTCGGGACAGAGGCGTTAGCCAACAATAGCCACTCGGTTGCAGCTAGCTAGCTGCGATGATCCGGTGTAATGGTCCAGAGCTTGCAGCAGGAATCCAGTGATGTGGTAGAGAAAACCAGTCCGATATGCTCTGGGTTGATATCGCGCTGTGCAGACTGGCAGGTATTGTCCGAGCTAAAGCTGGCTGGTGTCCGAGCTAAAGGTGAAGACCACTAGCAGTGGCTAACAATGACTAATAGCTAGTAGCTAGTTAGCTGGCTAGCTGCTGATGGAGGTTCCAGTTATAAGGTATAAAAATAGCAGAGACGTTTTTGTTTGTAGATGAAAAGTGAGATTAAAATATATCAGGAAAGAAATTACGAAAACAGACTATTGACACGGTTACAAGGAAAACACATGTCCGACTGCTACGCCATCTTGGATCAGAGCCAATTATAGTGAAGACATCAAAACTATGAAATAACACATGGAATCATGTAGTAACCCATTTTTTTTTTTAACAAATCAAAAATATATGTTATATTCTAGATTCTTCAAAGTTGCCACCTTTTGCCTTGATGACAGCTTTGCACACTCTTGGCATTCTCTCAACCAGCTTCATAATTAACACTGCTGGCAGATTCCCATTTTTACTGCGGGCCCCAAACGCATCCCAGAATAGTCTCTCTGTTGCAAAACGCCGCCTACACTTTATTCCCACTCAGAGCTAATAAGAGAGACCAAGCTGTGTATGTGTGTGTTATTTGCCACTTACGATGAGTTAGTTTCTTCCCTCCCAGTCAAACATATATTAATGTTGTCAGCACTAGAGAGTATGGAAGAGCTATAGGGAGACGGCAAAGCCAAGAGAAGGAGGCCACTTGAGAGAGAGCGGGCGGAAGGCTTTGAGAGAAATCAAGCAATTCAGTTGGTTACTGCTTGAGTGTAGCATGTTGTAAAAGGATGGGAACACAGCTGAGATAAACCTGGCTTAGACGAACACGCTCATGTGTTCTTGCTCACAGTCATGCCCCGCTCTCATCTTCCTCTTTATTTGTCTCCCCCCCCCCCTCTATTTCATGTCTCCTCCTTCCATTTTTCATTTACCTCGCTCGCTCAACGTCCCTCTCTCTCCCTGTGCCCTACCTTCCGTATTGCTTGCTATTCCTACATCCTTCTGTCTTTCGTGTACCTTCTCCCTCGCTTGCTGTTAGTGTTTTTTCCCTCTTGCCCTCTAAATTTCTCCCTTGCTGTCACTCTTCCTCTCCTCTGCACCAGTCCTCTCCTCTATTTGTGTATGCACCCCCCCACTCCCTCCATCCTCTATTGAGTCAACACTGTTGCTGTAGAGTCTCAAGGGGAGATACATAGAGAGAGAGAGGTTGAAAGCGAGAGAGCAGGCGCCAGGTGAGGCACCACATGGCCCGGAGCTCCTGCTAAGCAAATTAGCCGCTACCGCTAACCCAAGCTCTGTTCCCAGCGGATGGGCCATACTGTAGCAGCTAGGCTAAAAAAGAGCCCCGGCACCATGACCTCATTCTCTGTTCACGTCAAATCAAAGCCTCCGGTTTACAAGCTACCGCTGCTTCCGTCGCCACTGCCTAGTCAGCTATTAGTTTGTCTAATTTTCTCTGTATCTCTTTCTCTCTCGTGGTCTCCCGCATCCTCCCTCGCTCTATTGCAGTACGAGGAAGAGCGTGGAATAGTTTACAGCGGTGTGTGAAGTCACTGATGATCACCACACAGCCTCAGGGAAGCTAACAGTGCCCTTTAGCATTTGCTAGCCTGCCTCTGCTCTACTAGGCAGTAGGGTTGGAGAGTATCCAGATTTTCGTATCATCAAACCATCCTTTTCTCTCACATTTACAGTATTACCGGCTTAGTACACAAGGGGGGCGCCAAATATACAAAAAAAAGCACATTGGATGTCTATTACCAGAATGCTAACAAAGTATGCACAAATAATAGCACATTTCCATGGAGGCTGCTAGCTAAATTTGCTAACGAACACAAACAAAAATAAACGCATTGTATAGACAGGCAATCCAGCTCATAAAGTTATACATGTATGGCTAGGAGCTACCAATGTCATTTTTTTTAAACGCATAAGAAATACTGTATCTTGCCACGTTTTGTAAACGCAGATCTAAAATGCTTCTTATTGTCATTTCTGCTCAGCATCAAACTAATATTGTGCTTCAGATGCACTTCTCCACTCGGATGAGAATTCACAAATGGGCATTATATTAAAAGACAGCGCTTTGTCTGATGTGTTGCTACTCTTCTCCAGTATTTTTCTCTGTGTAGCTCGGTAAAATGCAAGAGGTCTTTAAGCAAAACATTTATGCAATGTGGCTGGTTATGTTTTTTCTATGCTAAACATTAGAAATATGATGGCCATGCATCGTTTTTTGCAACAAAAAATACCTTTCTTTTTCATTGGAAGCTCATTTACTCATGTGGTTGCCAGCCAAATAGCGTTGCACTTCTGTTGTCACTTGATGGGAAATGAAGCTATTTTCTGACGAATGTGTTGCGCTAATGTATTTTCTGTAAAAACTATAGTTACACATCTCTGATCGTTCTATTGAAGAAAAAAAAAGTTTGACTTTCAATATTAAACGCAATCTCTGTCAGTACACAGATGGACTCAACTGCTCCCGCTTTCTCCCATTGTGCTATTTACAAACAAACATGTGACTGGGTCAACTCTTCTGGGGAACTACGGGAAGCTTCATAATGTAAAATGATGTGACTGGTGAAATGAAGAAGGCGATCAGCTTTAACTTTTAACATATTGCACAAGTTGACACAGGTATTTACATAAAAAATTGCTACAAATATTAAGATGTATTGAAAAACTTCAACAACAAAAAAATAGTTTCAATGGTATTAACAGTATTAAAAAACCATCTGTATACCGGGGTATTTCCAAATACCCCGGTATACAGTATATACAGTATACCGCCCAAACCTACTAGGCCATACAGTGGAATCTGCAGACTTGTATGAGAGGAGTGCACTGAATTGGAAAAAGCACTCCGTCTATTGTCAATACGATGTGGTTATGTATAAGACTGTATTGATAATGAGCTGGGAGTGTATAGGCTCTTGTTGAAATGAGCAGGGATAATGTAATCCACCTGTCAGGGCTACTCATGTTGATTTATCTGGTCAGTCAGAAAGACTGGATCGATCTCCACGGGGATAATGTGATGGGACCGTTGTGCCGCTACACACGCGCACATGCCCACACTCTGAGTGACTGAGAGACACCTGCCAAGAGTTCACACACCAGCGCAAAGCTCCTCTACGTAGGTTCACGCTCTTTAGTCCTTTTAGGTCAGCTGTCTCTGTGTGTGTGTGTGTGTGTGTGAGCTAGATCCCCTCTTTCCCTAAACGGGCCTTCCTCTCCCTAAATTCTAATTAGCTTTTTATGTGGGCCAATTGGAAACAACAACAGTGGCATTTTTTAAAAATTTTAATCCGAGCATTTCAGAGTAGGACGAAGTTTCCTTGTTTCACGGATGTAAGGTCAGTATTGCATGTTCCAAGCAATTGCTTGTGTGTTGACTCGACAGATCTTAGATCAGATCTGTGTCGTCGTGGTAACTTCTACCAGGAGCACTAGGGATTCCGAGGCATGAAAGCGTTAAAGCAATGTAGATATAGGGTCAAACTAGCGCTTTAAGTGCATACGCTATGTTGGTTATCCCTGGTGTGTGTCTGCTGTTTTCCAAGGGATCACACAAACGGTGTCAGACGTGAATGTTTTGGAAGTGAGTGGGCGTTTATCTGTTTTTGTTGTGTGTGTGTGTCTGTGTGTGTGTGTGCCCAACGCCGCGCATCCATGTGAGTTACGTGTGTGGATAAATGAGTGTGTGTGGGTGTGTGGGAGTAAGCTTCAAAAGCCACGGTGGGGTGACTGCAAATCCTGCTTGACTATGAAAGGAACTGAAAGGTGGGGTAGCGAGGGCTGTGGATTTTTTAGTAGTTCTTTGATGTGGCGACGCGCGGTTCTCTATCGCCGTGACCGTCGTGTCTGTTTTCCGACAGAACGACAAGCACTTCGTGTTATGAAGAATGACCTGAACGTAACACAATACTTTGTGACTCATTGAGTCATTTCTAGCCTTTCTCATGCGAGTCGTCAGAGAGATGTCCTTCGTTCGCTCAAGTGCGAGTGGAAACGGTTTTGACTTTGTATGTGTGTGTGGCTGAGAGAGAGCGATAGCAAGACTTGTTGCCATTGAAGGCCACTCAGACCGACAGAGGCAACTAATCTACTCACAATGCCTTGTGCCACAGCAGAGGGTATCTCCAAGGGTTCCAAATGACCTCTTCACATCAAATCAAATTGTATTGGTCGTATACAGGTATTTAGCAGATGTTATTGCGGGTGTAGAAAAATGCTTGTGTTCCTAGCTCCAACAGTGCAGTAGTATCAAACAATTCACAACAATACACACTATCTAAAACTAAAAGAATAGAATTAAGAAATATATAAATATTAGATCAAGCAATGTCGGAGTGGCATTGACTAAAATACAGTAGAATAGAATACAGTATGTACAGTACAATTGGAAAGTATTCAGACCCCTTCCCTTTTTTCACATTTTGTTACGTTACAGCCTTATTCTAAAATTGATTAAATAGTTTTTTTCCCTCATCAATCTACACACAATACCCCATAATGACAAAGCAAAAACAGTTTTTTTAGACATTTTTGCTAAATTATATAAAATAAAAAATCAAATGATATCACATTTATATAAGTATTCAGACCCTTTACTCAGTACTTTGTTGAAGCACTTTTGGCAGAAATTACAGCATTGAGTCCTCTTGGGTATGACGCTACAATCTTGGCACACCTGCATTTGGGGAGTTTATCCCATTCTTCTCTGCAGATCCTCTCAAGCTCTGTCAGGTTGGATGGGGAGAGTTACTTCACAGTTTTTTTCAGATCTCTCCAGAGATGTTCGATCGGGTTCATGTCCAGGCTCTGGCTGGGCCAAGACAATACTCCTGTGTTGTCTTGGCTGTATGCTTATGGTCATTGTCTTGTTGGAAGGTGAACCTTCACCCAACTCTGGAGCAGGTTTTCTTCAAGGATCTCTTTGTACTTTACTCCGTTCATCTTTGCCTCAATCCTGACTAGTCTCCCAGTCCCTTCCGCTAAAAAACATTCTCACAGCATGAAGCTGCCACCACCATGCTTCACCATATGGATGTTGCCAGGTTTCCTCAAGTTGTGATGCTTGGCATTCAGGCCATAGAGTTCAAATTTGGTTTCATCAGACCAGAGAATCTTGTTTCTGATGGACTGAGAGTCTTTAGGTGCCTTTTGGCAAACTCCAAGCGGGCTGTCATGTGCATTTTACTGAGGAGTGGTTTCCGTCTGGTCACCCTACCATAAAGGCCTGATTGGTGTAGTGCTACAGAGTTGGTTGTCCTTCTGGAAGGTTCTTCCATCTCCACAGAGGAACTCTGGAGCTCTGTCAGTGACCATCGGGTTCTTGGTCACCTCCCTGACCTTCTCCCCCGATTGCTCAGTTTGGCCAGGCGCCAGCTCTAGGAAGAGTCTTGGTGGTTCCACCGTGTTCTTGGGGACCTTCAATGCTGCAGAAATGTTTTGGTACCCTTCCCCAGATATGTGCCTCGACACAATCCTGTCTCGGAGCTCTACGGACAATTCCTTTGACCTCATGGCTTGGTTTTTGCTCTGATATGCACTGTCAACTGTGGGACCTTTATATAGACAGGTGTGTGCCTTTCCAAATCAAATTGAATTTACCACAGGTGGACTCCAATCAAGTTGTAGAAACACCTCAAGGATGATCAATGGAACTATACATTCATGTACATGCTACCTCAGTTAGCCCAACCAACCGGTGCCCCCGCACATTGGCTACCCGGGCTATCTGCATTGTGTCCCGCCACCTGCCAACCCCTCTTTTACGCTACTGCTACTCTCTGTTTATCATATATGCATAGTTACTTGCTACTGTTATTTTTCACTGTATTTTTACTGTTGTTTTTATTTCTTAACTTACCTATTGTTCACCTAATACCTTTTTTTTTTACTTAGAAATTGCACTGTTGGTTAGAGCCTCTAAGTAAGCATTTCACTTTAAGGTCTACACCTGTTGTATTCGACGCACGTGACAAATAAACTTTGATTTGATTTGGAAACAGGATGCACCTGAACTCAACTTCGAGTCTCATACCAAAGGGTCTGAATACTTATGTAAATAAGGTATTTCTGTTTTTAATTTTTAATAAATGTACAAACATTTCGAAAAACCTGTTTTCGCTTTGTCATTATGGGGTATTGTGTGAAGATTGTTGAGGATTTAAATGAAATCCACAATAAGTCTGTAACGTAACAAAATGTGGAAAAAGTCAAGGGGTCGGAATACTTTCCGAAGGCTCTGTACATATAAGATGAGTAAAGCAGTATGTAAACATTATTAAAGTGACTATTGTTCCATTGTTAAAGTGGCCAGGGATTCCAAGTCTATGTATATAGGGCAGCAGCCTCTAAGGTGCTAGGTTGCGTAACTGGGTGGAAGCCAGCTAGTGATGGCTATTTAACAGTCTGATGGCCTTGAGATAGAAGCTGTTTTTCAGTGTCTCTGTTCCAGCTTTGATGCACCTGTACTGACCTCACCTTCTGGATGATAACGGGGTGAACAGGCATTGGCTTGGGTGGTTGATGTCCTTGATGATCTTTTTGGCCTTCTTGTGACATCGGGTGCTGTAGGTGTCCTGGAGGGCAGGTAGTTTTCCCCCGGTGATGCGTTGGGCAGACCGCGCCACCCTCAGGAGAGCCTTGCGGTTGCGGGCGGTGCAGTTGCCATACCAGGCGGTGATACAGCCCGACAGGATGCTCTCAATTGTGCATCTGTAAAAGTTTGTGAGGCTTTTAGGGGCCAAGCCAAATTTCTTCAGCCTCCTGAGGTTGAAGAGGCGCTATTGCACCTTCTTCACCACACTGTCTGTGTGGGTGTACCATTTCAGATCATCAGTGATGTGTACTCTGAGGAACTTTCTACCTTCTCCACTGCTGTCCCATCGATGTGGATGGGGCGTGCTCCCTCTGCTGTTTCCTAAAGTCCACGATCAGCTCGTTTTGTTGATGTTGAGTGAGAGGTTATTTTCCCAGGGCCCTCACCTCCTTCCTCTAGGTTGTCTCATAATTGTTGGTAATCAGGCCTACTACTGTTGTGTTGTCCGCAAACTTGATGATTGAATTGGAGGCGTGCATGGCCACACAGTCATGGGTGAACAGGGAGTACAGGAGGGGGCTGAGCACGCACCCCTGTGGGGCTCTCTCTCTTTCGGTCTTCCACTGGTCACCTTGAACGAGACATTCGTGGAGATACAATGGCATTTTAAACATTCAGTGTCAGTGTGTCCATGCTACTGTGAATTAGTGGCCCCTGCTCTTGTCTGGGCTCTCTATCAAAACACAATGAGTCATTTCTCCATTATATCCTCTAGTGCTGGCCAACGCTAAAACGGTACTGTAGCAAAACCTATTTTCCTTAGCAGGGGCACGTTGGTAATCATATTGTTGTTATATAAGTGTTTATTTTTGGGGGGAGAGGAATGAGATGACAGAATAGGATTGCACCCGGCTTTGCAGAACAGATCCAAGCCATTTGATCGGCTTAGCACCAAAAAATATTACAAAAGAAAAGCCTTTTTCTTGCCTGTGCAGCACAACAGTTATAAATATTTTAGAAGGAGAGAGGGAGAAAGAGAGAGAGATTAAAAAAGTTAAAACTAACAGGATGAGTGCAGGGAGTTATTTACTCAGGGCTGGGGGCGAGTGCGAGCTTACAGTGAGAGGTGGTGTTTGTACACACGCACACACACACACACACACACACACACACACACACACACACACACATACACACACACACACACACACACACACACACACACACACACACACAGATGTAAAAAGGCACGCAGAGACAGAAGGAAAGCACGGAGGCCTACAGACAGCCAGCCAGAAAGAGAGACAAGCGTACAGGCAGGTCAACCCAACATAATGCATACAAAGACACGTGCAGATAGACAGATGGCTTTGTTCACTGGCCCATAGCAGCCCAGCCCCTAGGCCAGGTGAGCCAGATGATGGACCCAACGCAACGGCTAAGCATTCACGTGTGTGTGTGTGTGTGTGTGTGTGTGTGTGTGTGTGTGTGTGTGTGTGTGTGTGTGTGTGTGTGTGTGTGTGTGTGTGTGTGTGTGTGTGTGTGAGAACAGCAGAGCGATCCTTAGAAGTGAACTATGGAGAGAGGAAGAAAGACAGACGGAGACTGAGATTCACAACCTCTCCTTCATTTCACTGCGAGACCCTTTTTACTCCAGCGCCCATCACTCAAGAATCTCACACACACACACACACACACACACACACACACACACACACTTGTGTGTTGCCCTGCCAAACGGAAACGCTGTGTTTGGGTTGGCATTGTGCGGGGTGGAGAGAGAAAAAGAATGGGAGAGATTGGAGACATGGCAGAATGGAAAGCTTTAAGCCTAGACCCGCATTGCTACGGTTTATGGACTTATGATCTGGTACTTCAGAAGCTGCTCAGAATGAAACCTACTGTATGTCCTGTGAATGAGACAAGTATTATAGCTTGTCATTACCTTAATCACTGGCGCTGGATCGCCAATGCCTTTTCAAAGCCTCTGATCACTGCTCTGGAAGGCTCTTGTTGGAGGTTTTTGCTGGCTGAATAGTCGTGTGTGTGTGTGTGTGTGTGTGTGTGTGTGTGTGTGTGTCTGCGCATGTGTATTTGAAAGGATTTGACAGTGCTCAAACGTCAAGCTTGACTGAGTCAGGCTTCAGTCACAGATTACTTTCACCTGCCTTGTTGTAAACCAATTCTATGCCCCCATTTTAGTCTTTCTACTCTCTTTTTCTGACACACACACACACACACACACACACACAAACACGCCGCGGTGGCCTAATTTCAAAACACAGTTGATGTAACTACACGAGCTCCTGCAAGAACGAGCATTTGTATTGTTACCCTGGGTATATATGGGAGGTTTGAAGGGGTGAAGTTTCCTCTAAGGACAGATCTAGGATCAGTCCTAACCTTAACCATTAGTGGAGAAAATGGGGAAACTGACCCAGGATCGGCTTCCAGGAGCAACTTCACCCTCCGCCGACGGTCTGGGATTGAAAAGGCCAGATGAATCAATGGGCATGATTTTGTAACCAGTACTGTCTGTCTCTGTGGTAGCTCAATCGCTCTTCTCTCCTACTGTATGACAGTTGACGCTGAGTCGTTTTGTTATGTATTTCTATTGGTTGGTGTTTGGGACGGGGATCATGGAACAGTCGTTTTGTTATGTCTTTCTATTGGTTGGTGGTTGGGACGGGGATCATGGAACAGTCGTTTTGTTATGTCTTTCTATTGGTTGGTGTTTGGGACGGGGATCATGGAACAGTCGTTTTGTTATGTCTTTCTATTGGTTGGTGTTTGGGACGGGGATCATGGGACAGTTGTTTTGACAAATTTGAGGTGAAATGGTTTAATGCGTTTTCAAATTCACAACTGCATGCGTACACGCGCACAACTGCCACGCACATTACGCACGCACGCACACACAACCCTCATAACCATCCTGATCGGAACAGGTTTCACTGCCGGTGTGCCCGCTCTGGGTGCTGGCACCTGGTTGCTCCAGGGGTTTGTTTGTGTTGGGGCGTGGTGGGCACTCCAGCTGTGATGCCCAACTTCCCACCGCAGTGCCTTGCCCTGGCATCTCACCAGATGCCTGACCCAGATAGATCCAGCAGTGCCAGGGGAGAGGATAGGGGGCGCCACCCAAAACACACACACACACACACACACATCTGCCACCCCAGCAGGTGAGCCTAAGCAAATAATTAGGATTTTTGGGGGGAGAAATACAAATTGTCTCCCGCTGTGCTGCTTTCCAGCTGGGTGCTAATCATAGTTGGTGGGGGTCAATTCCAATTCTAATTGCAATTTTCCTCCAAACAACTGAATTGAAATGGCATTGACCCCAACCCAGGTGCTAACACTAGGCCGGGTCAGAGGTGCACAGCTCCAATCCTCAGTCAGTGTTTCCCATTTTTTTTTTTCTCCCCTTGACTTTCAATCAGACACTCCAGAAGTGGTTACCGCCTGGGTAACCAGGGGTGCGTTCAGCAAGGTGAAACATTCAGCGCTCCGCTGATAGAAATGTGGCCAATGTACTGCTCTTTGTGTCTCACTTCATCCCAGTATCATATCTCTGTCTGTGCTCCCCATCCATTAAGACAGGTCAAGGAGAGCTCCTAACGACGACACAGGTGGAAGGGACTATTCCAAAGCTTGTGAGAACATTGTTAAAGAGAAGAAGTGCTGACTTAGTTCTACTATGGGCTACTTTCATTCTCCTACTCTGCACTGGTCTCTCCTGTGCTGAAAAAGGTTTAGCTAAATATAACTGCGCTATATCAATGCTTGGCTAGTGTTGTTATCATTGATTTATTGCTTGTCCAGATTCCACCTTCTGACACCCCTCTTCCCCAGTGGCTCCTGATGTTGGCACTGGGAGGAGTCCCCTTCCCTTCTCTCCTTATTGGTGTGTCTGCCAGAGCCCTCTGGGCCCTGTGTGTTGTGGTGTGTGTGTGTGTGTGTGTGTGTGTGTGTGTGTGTGTGTGTGTGTGTGCCACCAGAGGGTAGACAGATGGAGGCGGCTATTGTTCTGTTGTGTTGCCCTGGAGCAGCGGGCACAGCCTCAAAGGCCGTGGCAGCGGAGCAGAGCAGAAGGAACAGGGACTCCTCCCAGTGCCACCCCACCTAACACCGGGCTGCTGGCTCCCGTATGGGTCTGCTAGGAGGGTGGGCTGAGCACAAGGACAGACCAAGAAGTCAAATCTATTGTTATTGGTCACGTACACATATTTTGCAGATGTTATCGCAGGGGCAGCAAAATGCTTATATTTCTAGCTCTGACAGTGCAGTAATACCTGACAATACAAAACAATACACACTATTCCAAAGAAATTAAAAGAAAGAAATGAAGAAATATCATAACGAGCAATGTCAGAGTCCGGAATATAAATATATACACCAGCTAGTTTATTAGGTACACCCATCTAGTCCCGGGTCGGGCCCCCTTTGCCTCTGGAACAGCCTGAATTCTTCAGGGAATTCTATAAGGTGTTGGAAACATTCCACAGGGATGTTGGCCCATGCTGACGTGAATATCATCACGCAGTTGCTGCAGATTGGACGGCGGAATCTTCATACTGCGAACAGAGACTTGCTTGCGCTGCGCTCTGCTCTGAAAGGCTGTGTGTGGCATAGAGAGAGAAAGTAGCCAAACCGACTCGCGCAAGTTAGACAAACTTGTTGCTGCCGTAGGTTATCTATCATATCATCTAGTAGTACCTGTCTTGTTCACTGCGTCAAATCGTTGTAAAGAAGCTAGCTAGCTACAGTAGCCAGCTAAGATAGCCAGCTAGCTAGCTAAAGTTGCAAGGCTAATTGAGACTATTTTGCTGCACTCTGTCCGATGTCTACATTCATATGAAACAACAGCCTACTCCTTCTCATTTAGCCAATTTAGTTACGTCATTTGAATTCCATTTTCCATTGATTAGAAATCTCCCACCTCACTTGCTACACATGGAGCCTCTGACTGTAGTGCCGCTTTGACCGACAATAACAAGCTACACTGGTGAAACGTGTGTAGGCTACCGGTGTGTCTTTTTATGGGGTGCACTTTAAAAGAATATTGTGTTGGTCTATCCTTGTAGGCTGTGTAGAAATGTCACGTAGATCATTGTATTAAATTTAGACAAAGCCTTAAAAAAAAAATAGGCCACCCCCCCAAAAAACAATTAATACTCTCCCAGATAATCGAAACCTAACATTTGTTCAGATAATCGAATATTCGAAAAAACCATCCCTAGTCACAGGACAACGTACTACCGTCATTCATAAACATACAGATTCATATACGTTCATAACCTTGACTATTCATTTCGGTGTATATACAGTCACTCCGCGGTCCGCACCCAGTCGTTATTATACAACAGTAGCACAGCACTGTTTTGCTAGCCAATGACAGATGGGGACTGCAGATGTAAGTTTTGTAGCTACATCTGGGGCAATGTATTTGTTGTTCATGTTCCCTGGCAGATAAACCATATAGACTTGAATAAAACATTATTGAATTCATTGTCCCGCTCTCACCCCAGTACACAGGTCATTTAAGACTGCTGATGGAGGATATTGCTATGTGCTGAATTTGCCCAGGATTTTAAACGAGTTCAAATGAGGTGTTTGTGTGGATGCTCATGTGTGGGTGTTTGCACTGAGAACTCCCTCTCCCTCTCTCTCTCTCTCTCTCTGAATGCTACTGAAAGACACCGTGTGTACTCGTTCCCCCTCACCTCTCTGCGGCGTGTTAAATATTTCAAGCTCGGCATTCACACTGCATTGGGCAGCACTAGCGTCGAGCGCGAGCCCGTGGCCCGCGGGTACAGGGTGGTCACGCTACGGAGGAAATTTGAGAAGAGCCTCCAGATAACTTCTAATATCTGATGTGCCGGTGCTGCTGGACATGTAGTGAGAGAGCAAGTCTGCGTCCGTGGCTCTGTGGGAGCCTACTTGAACTGGATTTCAGTGGTTTAAGGACGAGATGGAAGAAAAGATGCAGGAAGATGTACACAGGCACACACATATTATGGGTACACACACACACACACACACACACACACACACCACAGTTGGATTCTTTACAGAGGTACAGTGACTCCAGGCCTGCGTGCTTAATATAAGGGCAATGCTGCCCCCTTCTGGACAGGTATACATGTACACATCGGAATAGGAGATACTTACACACACACGTACGTTTGTTTAACTGTCCTTGAGGGGACCACACAATTGATTCCCATTCCAAATCCAATTTTCCCTAAACCTAACCCCAAAACCTTAAACCTAATCCTAACTCCTAACCCTAATTGCAACCCTAACCCCTAAACCTAAAAAAAACCGTTTTCCTTGTGGGGACCGGTTGACATGTCCCCACAATTTCCCTAGTTTTACTATCCTTTTCTGGTGTTCTTGTTCCCACAAGGATAGTAAAACTAAACCAAACCACACACATATAATATAATATAATATATATATATATACACACACAATCCCATTTTCTACATCCTCTCTCTCTGAGGATACATTTATACAATGTTTCAAATGAACTATTTTTCAGCACAATGCTAGGAAGGAGGGAGAGCCACCTCAGGCAGACTGATAAAAGCTGATTATCACCAATATGGGAGTGAGGGATGACAGGTGAGAACAAACAGAGGAATATAACAAATTCTAAAAATAATTATTGTGAAGAAGTGCTAGGCCAAGTTCTCCCAGAGCTTTTTCGAACCGGCAAAAGCCCAGCCACCTCTAGGAGAGGGCTTGTCAGGGCCCTCTTCATGCATGTCTGCTCTGATGTGGCGCCTGTAGCCTAATAGTCTGCCGAGTGAGGACTGACTGGGCTGGGAGGTTAAACTCTACTGCTTCCACAGTCACGCAGTCTCTTCCTCTCTGTCTCTCTCTCTCTCTCTCTCTCTTTAACTCTGTTTCTGTCTACCTCTCTCCTCTCTGTCTCTCTCTCTCTCTCTCTCTCTCTCTCTCTCTCTCTCTCTCTCTCTCTCTCTCTCTTTAACTCTGTTTCTGTCTACCTCTCTCCTCTGTCTCGTGACTCTCACTTTCTTTCTGACTCTTTTTCTCTTTCTTTCTCTCATCTTTCTCTCTCTCTCTCTCTCAATTCAAGGGGCTTTATTGTCATGGGAAACATATGTTAACATTGCCAAAGCAAGTGAAGTAGATAATATACAAAAGTGAAATAAACAATAAAAATGAACAGGAAACATTACACTCACAGAAGTTCCAAAATAATAAAGACATTTAAACTGTCATATTATGTATATATACAGTGTTGTAACAATGTGCAAATGGTTAAAGTACAAAAGGGAAAATAAATAAACATAAATATGTGTTATATTTACAATGGTGTTTGTTCTTCACTGGTTGCCCTTTTCTTGTGGCAACAGGTCACAAATATTGCTGTTGTGATGGCACACTGTGGTATTTCACCCAGTAGATATGGGAGTTTATCAAAATCGGGTTTGTTTTTGAATTCTTTGTGGATCTGTGTAATCTGAGGGAAATATGTGTCTCTAATATGGTCATACATTTGGCAGGAGGTTAGGAAGTGCAGCTCAGTTTCCACCTCATTTTGTGGGCAGTGTGCACATAGCCTGTCTTCTCTTGAGAGCCAGGTCTGCCTACGGCGGCCTTTCTCAATAGCAAGGCTATGCTCACTGACTCTGTACATAGTCAAAGCTTTACTTAAGTTTGGGTCAGTCACAGTGGTCAGGTATTCTGCCACTGTGTACTCTCTGTACTCTCTGTTTAGGGCCAAATAGCATTCTAGTTTGCTCTGTTTTTTTGTTAATTCTTTCCAATGTGTCAAGTAATTATCTTTTTGTTTTCTCATGATTTGGTTGGGTCTAATTGTGTTGCTGTCCTGGGACTCTGTGGGGTCTGTTTGTGTTTGTGAACAGAGCCCCAGGACCAGCTTGCTTAGGGGACTCTTCTCTAGGTTCATCTCTCTGTAGGTGATGACTTTGTTATGGTTTGGGAATCGCTTCCTTTTAGGTGGTTGTAGAATTTAATGGCTCTTTTCTAGATTTTGATAATTAGCGGGTATCGGCCTAATTCTGCTCTGCATGCATTATTTGGTGTTTAACGTTGTATACAGAGGATATTTTTGCAGAATTCTGCATGCGGAGTCTCAATTTGGTGTTTGTCCCATTTTGTGAATTATTTTGAACCAGATCCTAATTGCTATGTCGAATTTTATGTTCCTTTTGATGTCATAGAATGCCCTTCTTGCCTTGTCTCTCAGATCGTTCACAGCTTTGTGGAAGTTACCTGTGGTGCTGATGTTTAGGCCAAGGTATGTATAGTTTTTTGTGTGCTCTTGGGCAACGGTGTCTAGATGGAATTTGTATTTGTGGTCCTGGCAACCGGACCTTTTTTGAAACACAATTATTTTGGTCTTACTGAGATTTACTGTCAGGGCCCAGGTCTGTCAGAATCTGTGCAGAAGATCTAGGTGCTGCTGTAGGCCCTCCTTGGTTGGTGACAGAAGCATCAGATCATCATCAAACAGTAGACATTTGACTTCAGATTCTAGTAGAGTGAGGCCGGGTGCTGCAGACTGTTCTAGTGCCAATTCGTTGATATATATGTTGAAGAGAGTAGAGGTTAAGCTGCATCCCTGTCTCAGCCCACAGCCCCGTGGGAAGAAATGTGTTTGTTTTTTGCCTATTTTAACCACACACTTGTTGTTTGTGTACATGGATATTATAATGTTGTATGTTTTTCCCCCAACACCACTTTCCATCAATTTGTTTTGCAGACCCTCATACCAAATTGAGTCAAAGGCTTTTTTGAAATCAACAAAGCATGAGAAGACTTTGCCTTTGTTTTGGTTTGTTTGTTTGTCAATTAGGGTGTGCAGGGTGAATATGTGGTCTGTCATACGATAATTTGGTAAAAAGCCAATTTGACATTTGCTCAGTACATTGTTTTCACTGAGAAAATGTACAAGTCTGCTCTTAATGATAATGCAGAGGATTTTCCCAAGGTTGCTGTTGACGCATATCCCACGGTAGTTATTGGGGTCAAATTTGTCTTTGTCTCCACTTTTGTAGATTGGGGTGATCAGTCCTTGGTTCCAAATATTGGGGAAGATGCCAGAGATAAGGATGATGTTAAAGAGTTTTAGTATAGTCAATTGGATTTTGTTGTCTGAATATGTTAGAATTTCATTGAGGATACCATCAACACCACATGGGTTGGCATGGGTTGGAGGGTTTGTATTTTGTCTTGTAGTTCATTCAAGGTAGTTGGAGAATCCAGTGGGTTCTGGTAGTCTTTAATAGTTGATTCTAAGATTTGTATTTGATCATGTATATGTTTTTGCTGTCTCTCTCTCTCTCTCTCTCTCTCATTCTTTCTCTCTCTCTCATTCTTTCTCTCTCTCATCTTTTCTCTCTCTCATTTTCTTCCTCTGTCTCTTTCTCAAACACACATTTGCATGTACTAGCTCTAAAAAAAATTGCATTTTCAACGTTTTTGGTCTCTAGCCTCCCACTCTCATCTCTCCCCCTCTCCCTGTCACTCGCGCTGTGTGGGGATGGTCGTGTGTTTTTGCCTGGCTTATTTGGGTCTTGCCCAATTATAATGTCCCCGCCACCGCCACGTCTCTTATTCCCCTGCCCCCTCAGTGGGTGAGTGCCCTGACCTGAGCCCTGTGGCACAGCGGTGGGGCCTCCCCATTCCCTTGCCTCAGTGGCCTGTCCTAAATGATGATGCTAATGATGGTGAACCAGACTCACACACCTCTCTCTCTCGCTCTCTTTCTACCTCTCTCTATGTAGCTCTCTCTCTGTAAAGTATCTCTCTCCCTCCCCCTCCCTCTCTCAGATGACTGGTCACTAAGTAGACTAGGCTACTCATTTGGAGCATGACACAGTCTTCCCACACTCTATTCACGCTCTATTCAGATTAAACTGGAAAGATGTTGGGGGTTTTTTCACACAAGTTTAGATTTAACCATAACGGGAAACAGTACTCATGATTAATTAAACGTAACCTTTGTTTTTTGTGTAATGAAGACCAATGCTACCCCCTACTGGTGTATTAGACTATGGGTTCATTGACTTATTATTCTCAGCTCTTACCCCTGATCCTTACCGTGAGTTCCTTGATATTGCCCAGCCTTTCCATAGCCCATATATTGAAGATGAAGCTATTCTTTCACTTTTCACTTCATGCATCATTTAAACCAAATTATGTTGAAGGCCAACTCAATATCGCTCCCTTTGGCTGGACCTCACACAATTGGTCCAACTGGGAAAAGTGCCCCATAGCATGGCTAATAGCTCTAAAAGTTTCACACTGACAGTTGTAAACAGGGCCATGCGACTACATACACAAAGTTTGCACTATAACGCCTGGGAACTCCCGCTTAGACTACTGTGTTGTTTGTGTCCTATTTGTGGCCTTTCATTTGGTCCAAACACATGTTCAAAGGTTTTGGGGGAATGACTCTGACTTTAGGAATTGGTACCACTACCACAATGGCCATTTTGTATTTCAACCATATTTTTTTCAGTTAACTGTCTGTAAACAGATATACTGTATGAGTTTAAGAAATATAAATTGTGACAGCAGTTGTTTGGCCTTTGACTAGTGTTAGCCTGTAAAAAGAAGCTGTGTTTTTCTATAATTCTTATGCAACCACAGGGAGAGCCATCTGAAGGTCATGCTTCGTTCAGAGTCTGAGAAGCCTTACCGTTTTCTCAACCAAGACCACTTCCTTCTCCTCTTGGCTCTCAAGACCGTTCGCGGTCAGACTTGGCCAGCTGTGGTTGTGCTTGGCCTAAATACTGTCAGTAGTGTGATGGAAATGCTGTCTCTCTCTCTCTGTCTCTCTCTATCGCTCTCTCTCTTGCTCTCTCGCCAACTGGCACATGCTTGTCTTATAGAGGAGCTATCTAAACACATGCCTGTTGGTCTGAGCCAGAGTACCACAGACAGCCATGGGAATTTGAAGTGGGCAGTGATGAAGATGGCTGTGGTGTCCTCAAAGGACCCCTCCAGTCAAAGAGATGGACTTGCTCATCCCTACTCACTGCTCATTTCTCTATCAATCTCTCTTTTTCTCTCTTCTACGTCAATCTCCCTCTCTACTTTTCCCCTCCTCTCTTTCTTCTCTTCCTCTCCTCCCTCTGATACTCTATCTTTTCCCCACTCTCGTAATCAGAGAGTTTAAAGCTTTATTGCTTTGGCTGGTCCAAGCTGTTTTTCTGCACATAATGTACACTTATTTTATCCACTCCAGTGAACTTTTACTACAGATTTTAACTGTTGTTATCTTCAGCCTGCTTCTCTGAAGCTGTCAGCTCTACGTGACGAGGTGTGTTGTGTGTCTTCTCTCAAGCTGTCAGCTCTACGTGACGAGGTGTGTTGTGTGTCTTCTCTCAAGCTTTCAGCTCTATGTGACGAGGTGTGTTGTGTGTCTTCTCTCAAGCTGTCAGCTCTATGTGACGAGGTGTGTTGTGTGTCTTCTCTCAACCTGTCAGCTCTATGTGACGAGGTGTGTTGTGTGTCTTATCTCAAGCTGTCAGCTCTATGTGACGAGGTGTGTTGTGTGTCTTATCTCAAGCTGTCAGCTCTATGTGACGAGGTGTGTTGTGTGTCTTCTCTCAAC